>NC_143577.1:14152350-14416459 GCF_048544385.1 Mastigoproctus giganteus
ATAACCTAAACATCTGTAAGATTTGAAAATCTTACAAAAATAAAATTTTTTTATAAAGACTTTGGAAGTTAGTTTTCCTTTTGGATTCTTGCCGTTAGTAGGATAATATGGTAATATCCGCAGTTTCAATAACAAGAATTATTCAGTAAGAGTTATGAAATTAGTAGGTAGTAGAAATGAAAGCAGAGCCGTTAGCATTAACTTCCGTTGTAAGCAGAGAATAGACGGAGAATACTACGGCAAAACAGCATGGGGTTTGGCGCAACAAGCAACTTAAGGTTTATGCAGGATCGAAATTTACTATAAACAGGAAGTCGGTTCTTAAACAGCGCACACAAGTTTCCAAAGATAGATGCTGTGGTCCCTAATGTCATTTTTTTGTGGTTTTAGAACGCTATGGAGACAAGGCGTTATATGAGAGGGGTAGAGTTGTTTTTGGACAATCGGCACCATCAAACGGCACACCAGATGGCCGCAGATCCAGCAGGTTGTAAATAAAAGGGGAGTATTGATCACGTGCTACTGGGCCGGCGGAATAAGAGTTTTCCGACAAATGGAATGGAAAAAAATCCGAAAGTAACTATAAGATTGGTAGAAATCACTAAGAATAGGCGTGGCGAAATCGGGAGTAAGAGGAAGGAAAAAGGCAGTGAAAGGGTGGCAGAAGCACACAGTTGAGTTTTTTGTGGGTGTTAGTGAAAAATGGTTTAGGAACACATAGTTGAGTTTTGTTTGGTCGGTGCGAGTAAGAATGGGTTAGTCGTTGAGAAAGTCAGAGTTCTTTTTTTGAGTAGAACATAGTCAATGTTGGCTCTTTGGAAAGTCTACGATTTGGGAAGAAAGGAGTGAAGGATAAAACAAGTCTCTCACAAGAAAAATGTAGAATCAAATCTGCCGTTAAAGACCAAGATTCCTGAAATCTTGGAAAGCAAAGTGCTGGATCGGATGGAAACGGAACCCCGACCGACATGAGAGTAGCCATTCTGAAACAGAAGAAGTGCATCAAGCGGGCTGAATAAATGAAGCCGAAACCTACCTGGAAGCCCTACTATCCGTGCCAAATTCTTCGAGAATAGTAAGACGCCGCCCCAGACGGTGAAGATAAGCTGTACCTAACAGGAAGGACGAAAGATGACGCCCCGCCGAGTTCTACAAGTAAGTGGCTAGATTGTAGTAGTACCTTCACATACACAAAGAACTGTAGAAACCCAGTAAATTGGTCAGCAGGACTTTTAAAAAAATATATACTGTGAGATATGTACTAGAAATACCTAATTGTAAAGATTGTTTAGGGAAGAGTCAGGAAGGAAAGTCATTAACCAAGGGGAAGATTATTAGATATAAGATATTTCTTGTTTAACTGCAGTATTAAACATATGTAGAAGGGGATAGAATGGAATTGATATTTCTTGTTAATGGTATTTAACTGATGCAGTATTAAACATATGTAGAAAATGATAGAATGGAATTGATATTTTTTGCTAATGGTATTTAATTGATGCAGTATTAAGTATATGTAGGAAGGAATGGAATGGAATTGATAATTTTTGTTAATGGTATTTAACTGCAGTATTAAACATATGTAGAAAGGAATGGAATGGAATTGATATTTCTTGTTAATGGTATTTAACTGATGCAGTATTAAACATATGTAGAAAGGGATAGAATGGAATTGATATTTTTTTACTAATGGTATTTAAATGATGCCGGATTAAATATATCTAGAAAGGAGGGGATTGATATCAGCTAGTATTGATTTTAACTGATGTATGATTATGATATATATATACATGTAGGTGAGACTAAATCATGTTGTCTTATGTATGAGTTAATTATTTTGGTTTTAATACACTTTTTTTTTGGTTTTTAATACAGAACACGATTACACTTCCAAAGGACCGGCGCAGCGACACTCGAAGTACGATTAGAATGAAAACAAGCGGCTGTGCCCCTCGTTCACCACGGCCCATGCAGCTTACCGATACATTCCAGAGAGAGTCTTGTCCTTGATGAATTCCTTGGCATGGACCTGGGAGAGTTCACCTGTCAGGCCTATGGAGATGATCTTATTATTTATTATCACCGTTACCGGCAATTCTGGGGCACGACTGGAGACTTTGGCGAATAATGCACTACAGAAGCTACAGGACTGGGCTAAACACTATAACCTCACCATCTCTGCCAGCAAAACAGATTCTATTCTTCTCAAATGAAGTCTCAATGAAGTCAGACCGCCACAGATAAAAATCGACAACGGGACCATAAAATTCTCCACTCAACTTAATTATCTAGTAGTTATACTTGACAGCAAACTAAATTTCCAGCCACATGTAACATTTTTTTTTTTTTTTTTTGGTAGTTGTTGGCGCATCGGATTCTGTGGCCATAATGCACCTCCCAAGGTTTTTGCAGTACTTTAATCCAAGCACCAGGCGAGATTCTAACCCGCGACCTTTAGGTTGCCAGGCTAGCCCGGTCGGCACATCTTAAATACCTAAGAAGAAAGATACGCAATTACACCGCCCTCATCACCTCCAGTCCCGTCTAGAGACCTGGTGATCAGGTCTCCAGACGGGACTGGGTACTCAATAGGCACACTCTGTCCTTATTCTATAAAGTGGTATTTATCCCGATTATAATGTACGCAGCAGGCATCTGGTACCCGAAAGCAATCATTGTTAGTGGTAGAAGAATCCTCGACTCTCTGCAAAGAAACATCCTGCTCGCTACAACCCGTGCCTGCTGTACTGTCAATACCCTTGCTCTGCAAATCCTGGCAGGCGACATGCCACTGGACCTGGAGGTGGTCCGCTATGGACTACTCTTCCACCTCTCCTCAGCAAATTCCAAGACCATCCTCGACTTCACAACAGACGCCGCAAACGACAGAACAGCAAAAAAGAAGCGTCTTGTCACGCATCTGCAGCAGGCGTGGCAAGCGAGATGGACAACTTCCAACAAAGGCGAAATCACTAGAAAGTTCTTCCCTTACATTAACAGCGTGTTCCTCAGGCTTCCCCCTGGTTTTCACCTGGCCTTTATGCTACATACCTGTTAACTAGCCATGGTTCATTAAAAGGCAAACTGACGGCCCTGGGAATCATCGATGATCCCACTTGCACCGGTGGTGGGACTCAGAGTTGGTCGCACCTAAAGTACGACTGACCCCTGTATGAGGATCTCCGCTGCGCCTTCATCACTTCCTTGACCTACATACCCAAAGACCAAGAAACACACCTGCTTGATAGTAGGGAGGAATATACAGCTTTTACACATTTCGCACAAGAGCTCTTCAGCCGAAGAAAATCCTTATCTACAGTTCCTGTACCGGCACCACAACGGTCCCAAGGAAGACAACAGACGATTTGAGACCAGGATGGACTTTCATGCAGACTAGATAGTCATGAACGTGACCATCACACCATCAAACGGACAACTATCCGACGATTGGAGTTCGAAAGCTACCATTGGATTGAATTAAACCCCTGGATTGGACACCAGCCGATGTCGATGACAGAGGCGCCAAATGGCGATCCTATCTGCGCTCCCTTGTACAGTCACTTTCGACCCCATTCCTTCCCCTTTCTTCGCCTTCGCCTGATGGACTGAGTATCCATTGATTGGTTGGGGATTCCTTCGTCTATATCCCCTTACTCTTACTTTCATTCCCCCTCTTCTTCTGCACTACCTCACTCTATCTAATCGCTTTCTTTTTTTTAATTAATTAATGTATTTATTTTATTATTATTTCTTTTCTTTAATTAATTTATTTTATTATTATTATTTTTTTAATTAATTTATTTTTTTAATTTATTTATTTTTATTATTATTTTTTTATTTTGTATTGTTATTATTTTTTTTTAACTTGGTCTCCGTTCAGAAAGCTGAGGGGACCCTGACGTAGACTAGCCCGAGAATTATGGGCAGCCTGGCTGCCCATAATTCTCGGGTGTGTGCGGGCAACGTGGGGTTTCACCAGGGGCCCTGCGACCAAATGCCAGGACACACAACAGAACCCAACACAAAACTACACATTCAACACACAACACTCTTCTGTCATCTAGAGTAGTTCTGTATTTCTTCACAGTGTACATATGCGCAGATGTGAGAAACCACAGGTGGCGCCTGACCCTAACACTCTGCACACTATATGCACCAGAGAGAGTTGGAGGAATCAAGTGGTGCCCTCTAGCGGTATTTAGGCAGCAATAGCCGATTTTACTGCTTGTTGGCTGCTAGCCAATGTTGGAGCCTCTAGCGGTTCAAATATTATTATTGTTGTTGTTGTTGCTTTTATATTATATCTCCCTGATTTGGGGGTTCCTGTCCGTGATAGGTTCTGCTACCAAGTACCCAAGGCGGTTGTAAAACTTTGGGGTCGTGGGTGTGAGAAGGAACGGAAGTGGAGAGAAGAGGAGTGTGGCTAAAGGGGTGATCGTGGAGACAGAGAGAGAGAGAGAAAGAGAGAGAGAGAAGTAAGTCGGGCAGTGCAGAAATGTAGGGAGTGAAAAAAGGGCCCTAGACGGTAAGAGGAAAAATAGTAAAGAGTAGCAAGTAACAGGAAGGCTAAGGATGATAAGCAAATGGTTATGAAAGCCGGTTAAGCGAACCAGGAAAGGTAACGGCCTCTTGCAGGAAAGTACATCTGAATGATCCGTAGAAAAGGAGGAGTTGTGTATTCAAAGCAGGAGAAAGGATGCCAGACCTAAGCAGCCAAGAGTCCGGAAAATAATCTGAAGCAGACTAAGGAGAGATCAGATGAAGGAAAGCCTTAGAAGACAGCCTGGAGAGCCTAAGATGGAAACCTGAAACCTCCCTGGAGAAGAAGAGAGAAAGATAGAAGTAGGTGAACGATATATTAAGTACTGTAAGTTAACAAGAAGGACGGTTAGTGAAATAATAGGGTAATTAATGAAAAGGGGGTAGCCCTAGAAAGTAAAGAGAAAGATAAATTATCTCTGAGGTAGATATACTAACAGAGTTTATTATGTTAAAGGGGCTTGGTGTGCAATGCAAGGGAAACGAAGGAATGAATATAGCTAAAATATGAAATGTGTTAGAAGGGTAGTAAATAGTAGGATTCTGAATATGTTTTAAAATGATAGATAATTAAATTATAGGAACAACTCTGAGTATAGTGTTCTAATTGGTGAAGATTTCTTGGTTTATCCGAATGAGTAGTAACAAGTAGTACACCGCTTCAAGTGTGGAAGACAGCGCATCACATTTTCGTGCACAAACCAATGTGAAAATTCTGTACGTTCTTTAAAAGTCTCCACGTGAAATTATTGTTAGAAAAAGCGTATAGTGAGGATGCGATGAAACACAGCCAAGTGCATTCATATAGGCTATGGAGCCACAGTCGTTATACGACATCTTGGATAAAATGGCTTCTTATATTGTTTCCAAGAATTTTACAGTGGCAAGGAGCTAGCCCACGTGGGTAGCACAGTTGGTACAATCGCCGTTTTCACCACACCAGGTGGAAAAGAACTGAGTTTGAGTCCCATCCGTTCGAATACGTGAGGGATTTTTATGGGCCTTTTTGACAACGTGGCTCAGTTAGTGGGTCTCTGGCGAGGGTAGCATGGTTTTTTCTCCCGGTTTTTCGTCCAGGAAAACAGAAAATTCGAATTCAGGAATGTTGAGTTTAAACGCATTCTCATTTACCCTTCCCTTATCATGAACAGGAAGAGAAGTAGTGAAAGAAGATAGAATAATAATGATAGTTTACCTACACATTGTGTATACAATAAAGAGTTCTTAATAAAAACATTTTTATATTAAAATCAATTTTAAATTAGTGGAAGCTGAAGTAATACTTACGTCATTCGGATGGACATGGCAGTTGATAATACGTGGCGCGAAATCCTGTGTCTGTGATCCGGTCGTTAGAATGAAAGTAAATCTTCACTTCTCGAGGGATCCCTTAAAACGAGATGGTCCCTAAAGCACACAAAAACAACACTATATTCTCCAGTAGCGAAATTGTTCGTATAAAAAAAAGTTCTTCGTACTATATAAAATTGATAAAAGAGGTCCGAGCGGAGAACCTCGTGGGACTTCTAACAATACCGTTGATAGAGAGGGTAATTTGCTATTTGTCTTTGATCTGTCTGTTATTTAAAGATGAACAATAAATTAGCTGTTGATTTTAAAAACCACCACATGACGTTAGGAGAAATAAATTGTATGGTGCACGAATGTATGCAAGTAACGTGAAAAAAATTATATAAAAACAAAGACCCATTGCAAACTTCGTAAAGTAACTGCTTACTTGTTTGTCCCCCTAGATGCCGTCCACAATACCGCACGCCATTTACTTCCAGGTAATCTTTCGAGCAGGTCGTTCCATCTGCTTCGATGCGGAACTCACTGAAAGCCAAAATGACCCTGCCGTGCTTCGGCATTCCAACAAACACGTACGTACACGAAAGGTTGTCCAAGTAGTTGTCGGGATATCCGTAACTGGAGAATGTTCCAGTGGCGTTTGTAAATCGTTGGTCACAAGAAAGTGGAGGTATGCGGGAAGGAAATGGACGCGATGGTGGAGGAATTGTCTGAGGCAAGAAAGTTGTAGCTGAAAGGAATAACAAAAAAATCAACGTTAGTTTTAATTTATCGCTGCAGAATTCCATAAAAGGTATTTTGCTATATACTCCGAGTAAAATTACGTCATAAACACTTAAAGGAGAGAATTCGTGGGATATGTTGGAAACGAGACGCTTGTCACCCCTCTCGCTAGCGGCCGAACTTACCGCTTGGCAGGTATATAGGTACACTGCATTCACGTAGACGGTAATTCGATGTCAGTATGGATAAACGTCGTGAGTTAACCACTTTGAAAAAGGGATGATAGTAGATGCTCGATTTATGGGTCACTCTATCGGGGAGGTGGTACAGAAATTGCACTATCCCCGTTCGACAGTATCAAGAGTGTATCGGGAATACGCCATTTCCGGAATAACATCTCATCGTGGACAGCGCTGTGGGCGGAGAAAGGTGGTAGATGAACGTGGCCGTCGACGTCTGTCTCGCTGTTTCAGTTAACCGGAAAGCGACAGTGGCACAAATCACCGCCAGCCGACTTCAACGAGAGAGGTGCCAGAAACGTTTCCACCATGACCATCAGGGGATCGATAGGTACAATAAGTTATGGGACCGCCGACCCACCAGAGTCCCATTGCTAACACCACGACTCAGGACTCTACGCCTCAACTGGACGAAAGAACATCGGCACTGGACCTTGGATGATTTGAGAGGGGGTCCCCTGTTCTGATGGTTCCCGTTTCCAGTTATTTCGAGTGGATGGGAGGGTGCATATCTGACGGAAACCGCGCGAAGCTATGCAGACGTCATGTCAACAAGGCACTGTTCAGGAAGGAGGTCGGTCGGTAATGGTCTGGGGCGTGTTCAACTGGCACACGTTGGGACCCTTTCTTTCTTTCTTTCTTCTTCTTTCCTCCGTCCGTTGAACTCTTAGTGCCGCCATACTCCAGAATTTGGGTACAGGTTTTCTATGAGCAGTGGATGGGGTATTAAACCATGTCCACGGGAGATATAGTAGAGTCGAGTTCTATGATTGGGTGATTACTGTGAATGCGTAATTTTGACTTCTGATTGTTTCATTGGATGTCCATTCAGTTTGGTTTAGAGGGAAGCACGAAGTTATCATTTACACGCGTGCGTTTGCTTTTTTCGTGGCCATTTTTAGTACATTTTGTGCTGCCTTTGGCTTATGGTGTTAGCCGTTTTCTGCTTTTTTGTTGTGCCTTTTACGCACAGTACTCTTTGCTGTAGCGTGCTCTACTGACGCCACTTATTATTTTCCTTTTTTTTTTTTTTTGGTGGTGTTCCTTGTTTAGTCCCAGTGGAGCGAGTGAATGCGAAATTTTTGTATGGTTTGCAAAAGAATGTGAGTGAATGGTGTAATGAGTGTCAATTTGATTGCTTCTGAGTACAAGTGTGTAAAGGAGATTAAGGATGGTTTTGAATGGGTTTGTGGAAAGTCAGGGGCCAATCCTCATCATGTTAAAAGGTCTATTCGAAAGGGATCGTGGTTTTATGAAAGTAATTTAAGTATCATTGAGCTGCTTCTTCACCTATTTTTTGGTTTTGAAGACACCGTGTGAAACTGTTATATATGAGATGAGAGTTAGTTGAACCACGGTGTGTGACTGGTGGGGTTTTTGTAGAGAGGTATGTGTGTGTGAAAGACAATGGTATGATTGGCGGTGTGGGTATGGTTGTTGAAATTGATGACAGCAAGTTTGGTAAGAGAAAGTATAACAGAGGTAGAAGAGGTTTTATAGCAGCATTTTCGTGGAATTCACTTCGTATATCTGTACACATCATCCCAACCTGGTTTATACTAATTTTATAGTCATCCCAAACATCATACATCGGTGCACCTACATTATTCTGTTGAAGTGGATGGGTTGGGGATACTTGAGGCGTTCCTAACACAATTCTATTGCCTAGAAAATAAATGTTACCCAACAAATAAGATAAGATAAGTATATAGTTTGTAATTATAATGAATTGATTCTGATGAAGTGAGAGGTGTAGGCGTGATCACTTCAGCAAGAAATAAACGCAAATATCTGGGCATAATTTAACCTAAATGAAGAGTATGCCTTCTATTTCTTTTATTATCATCATCTTACGGATGTTTATTGAATTAAAAGTGAGTAAAGATAATGACGTGTAATAATGTACACGCGTTGAAAAAGAAAAACGTTACAGAAATAATACAATAATTTTCAAAACAGAAAAACTATAACTCCCTCTGCAAATAAATATATCATATAAGGTTGCTCGCTAATGACTTCCTAATTAATGAATGATTCAATAGACTCGATTTATTTTGATATTTCGAGAGTTTTAAAATGTTGGGTTACTTCTACCCACACACAACACAGAGAGGGATAATAAAAGAACATTATCGTACTTAGAAATACATGGATTGAATCGTGCTCAACTCCGATGCATTTTCTGCTCTACCCTTTCCTAATGGATCCAGTATAAGTTTTCCTTCGTGCAAATATTTCCTTGCAAGTATAGTTGTAGAAACCGAAAATTCACAGAATATCAAATTCGGTTTTGATAGAGAAAAACATTGCCAGTGAAGTAGAAACGTGATGTGTTTAAGGCTTTGAATGGATTGAACAAGTCCGATGCTCTTTTCATTCTTTTTCTTGCTCAAACTATACACTTGAGTGGGACTTTACTTCAAACTGAGGAAAACTTGCTTCTTGCCCTAATGGTAGCCGAGCATTCTGGTCTCTTGCCAAAGCTATTGGCCGCAACTTTTGCCCATCTTTGCTCCCACCTCTGTCCAAAGTCCAAACCAGATGGTTCTGTTGCCACTTCAGTCAAGGATAAAGCTGACCTGCTAGCATCCCATTTTTCTTCCAGCTCATGTATTAATGATCTTGGTAAAACACCTCCCACCATTCCCAACACGCTCCATTCAATGCCTCCTGTGGTCTTCCTTCAAAAGGATATCAGAAGGAGTTTGATGAATCTTGATGCTAAGAAAGCTCCAGGTCCTGATGGTATTTCTCCACTTGTTCTCAAAACCTGTGCTCCTGAACTTACTCCTATTCTTTGCCGCCTTTTTTCACTTTCTTATTCCAAAGATGTTTTTCCTTCTGCTTGGAAATTTGCTCATATCCAGCCAGTTCCTAAAAAGAGTGACAAATCCCTCCCATCCAATTATCGTCCCATTGCAATTACTTCTACTCTTTCTAAAGTAATGGAGAAATCAATTAACCGCCAACTCTTAAACTACCTAGAAACCTTCCGTCTGATCAACGATCGCCAGTATGGATTCCGTCAGTGTCGATCCACTGGTGATATTCTGGCTTATGTTACCCATTTATGGACTAATTCAATGGAAAGGTTCGGTGAAACACAAGTAGTTGCTCTTGACATCTTTGATCGTGTTTGGCATAAAGGTCTTCTAAACAAGCTTGCATCTTATGGTTTGCCAACTGTTTTTAGTAATTGGGTATCCAGATTTCTCTCTGATCGCTCACTGAGGGTGATGGTAGATGGCTCTCTGTCTTCTAACTTCTCCACTAATGCGGGTGTCCCCCAAGGTTCAGTTCTTTCCCCCACTCTTTCCCTCTTGTAAATTAATGACCTTCTTTCATTGACTGGAAATCCTATCCATAGTTTTGCCGATGATAGCACATTGCATTCCACTTTCCATTTTGAGAAACCTTGTCCTGCTCAATCAGCTTCAACTTCTCGAAATTCTGCTACCAATTCCTTAAATGCCGATCTTCAGGTAATTCTCCAGTGGGGCAAAGACAACTTAGTTGATTTCAACCCTTCTAAAACTCAGTCTTGTCTTATATCCCGCAAAAAGGATTCTTCTGCTCCTATGCTTATCTTTCATGACACTCCGATTGCTAGGCAAAATGATATCTCTCTTTTGGGGATTACCGTGACTTCTAATCTCTCTTGGCACAAGCACATTACAAATATTGCTTCCTCTGCATCTAAAAAACTTGGTTTTCTTTTTCGCTCTTGGCGTTACTTTTCTTCCAAACAGCTGCTCACTCTGTACAAATCGCGATTCCGCCCTATCATAGTATATTGTTCCCACATCTGGGGTGGTGCCCTGAAAGCCTCTCTCAGGCTTCTTTATTCCGTTCAGAAGTTCAAGTCCAATGTCAACAAAAATCTTCTTTCGTCTTCTCAACTTCCAACCCAAACTATAGGTTTTAATACCTCTTGTTGTTATCTCCCAACAATTGTAACACAAAATAGGGATAAATAAATTATCAAATTATCAAATTATCGTGTTTGGGATTTACATAAAAAAAAAACCCAAAAAAACCAAGATTTCCTGACATCCAATCACATGGTATACGGTTTGATGTCAAGAAATATTATAAATATGGATGGGATATGATATCTCATCCGTCAAAACCTCTTTTTTTTATGTTTAGCTTCAACAGTTTCTCTCTCTCTCTCTCTCTCTCTCTCTCTCTCAGTTATAGATTGGACGTGCCTTCATAAAATACCGCAGAAATTTTGTTTTCTTTCTTTAATAGAAGCTCGAAGTCTATCTTTTCCTTTATTCAGATTGTGCTGCTAACAAGAAAAGGCATTGATACTGTAACGGAATTCACAAAGAGTTTTTCTGCTATTCCACTGCATTCAACCAAACGGCTAAAAGATCAGACCGTTATCACAGCATGTTTTGATTTTGGAATGGAATAACCACAAAGTTAACAAGTTTTCAATCAGCAAGTAAAAGAAGAAATGTAACAAAAACATAGAAGGGACTTTAAATGGTTGTGCGAAACGGAAAAATCGAAGAACAACTGTCACACCCTTTAGTTATCAGACACAGTTCTCACAGGTTGGGTATTACTGCCACGTTCGATTTTGGAGGCTTTCAACTCGCTCGAGAAGACTACAAAAGAGCTGATTGGAGTAGGATTACTTTTGTAACGCCAGTGTTACAGGCTCTGGTTACTTGTACTCTGGAGACAAGCAGAGCATTTTTGGCTGAAGGCACGCCCACGCTTTCAAACTCAGGTAATGCTATATTTCAACGCCTTGTTTGACACACTTCAGCAATTTGGGCAGCTTGAGTCTGAATATTAGATGTTCAAGTATTTTGCAGAAAGTGAGCTGCCATGCGCTTCAAAGTATTTTTTTATTTTCTGCGGAATCCAGGGTTTCCCCTATCCTCCGCTGGAGAGTAACTGTACATTATTTACAATTTGTGGTTTAGCAAAACATCTTCTGATCCAGCATCTTCACAGGAATGATTACATACAATAAGTCTCTTGCCTGAGACCAATTTGTAGTATAGCCGCACATTTGACCATACTGTATATCCATAACACTTGCAACTCAGTTATTACAATTTGTTGAAAGCACCAATTTCTATATTAACCATCACAACTTATACAGATAGTTAGGACCTACCAGTTCGATTACAATGAGGTCCGACATATATCTTGCAATTTATACAATTTAAGATTTACAACTTATGTACCGTATTACAGGCCGAAGTCCCGTAATAAGTCCACCGTCCACCCAACAGTGATCCTGGCACATCGACTTATATATTCTAAACGCTAATATTGCCTTCCAGCAATAAATAGAAATAAATTTCCTCATCAGAGGTCCTGTAACAATACGATTAATACCAAGGAGGCAACTATATACAGTGGTAGTACGCTTATTACATCATTATTCTCAGTCGGCAAGTCCTTTCCTTCTGCGGAAAGCCTTGTCTGCAAAGTTAGCCAGTGCCTGATTATTTTCTTAGCATTCTAAAAATTTGGTGAAGTTATTTACATCGTAAACTTCTGTCAATGCCTAAAGTTCAAATCGAATACCTACATAATATCGACATTCTATGATTATATGTTAGACTGTCTCCTCTGAGACACATTTACAAACAGGAGACGCAGCCAAACCCAGAGTAAATAACTTTGAGTTTCGGCTGCCATGCCGGGAGTGGGAGAAGACAGAGGGTGCTGCTCTTCGTGGACTAATGTTATTAGTGGAGTCCCACAGGGTTCCGTGTTGGGTCCACTGTTGTTTGGTATATTTATCAATGATATTGATGAAGGTATATCAGGCTTAGTGTCGAAGGTTACAGATGATACAAAGGTTGGCAGGGTTGTTAATGACAATAATGGCAGTGTGCTACTGCAACAGGATCTAGATAATTTGGGCAGATGGGCTAAGAAGTGGCAAATGAAGTTTAACCTTGACAAATGCAAAGTACTGCATATGGGTAGAGGTAACCCCAGAGAAACGTACCAACTGTGTGGTACTACACTTAAGGTGGTAGAAAATGAAAAAGAACTGCGAGTAATTGTGCAGTCAGATATGAAGTTTTCTGAGCAATTTTCTGGAGTTTTCTGGAGGCCTCGTTTTAGGAAGGATGTAGATTTACTTGAGCGTGTATAGAGAAGGGCAACAAGATTGGTGAGGAGATTGAAGGGATCCTCTTACCAAGAGAGGCTTAAGTTTTGCAAATTGCAGTGGCTGGAGACTAGGCACCTGCGGCTTGATC
Source organism: Mastigoproctus giganteus (assembly GCF_048544385.1). Lineage (NCBI taxonomy): Eukaryota > Metazoa > Arthropoda > Arachnida > Uropygi > Thelyphonidae > Mastigoproctus > Mastigoproctus giganteus. Next base: position 14,165,405 of record NC_143577.1, read on the forward strand.
TGCTTGAGGTGTATAAGGCCTTAAAATGGGTTGAGCACGCTGAATTCTGGTGGGATCCTTCCACTTGTTCAGATTACGAACTTGAGGGGGCATAAATTCAAATTAAGAAAAGACAGATGTAGAATAGATGTGCGGAAATTTGCCTTTAGCCAGCGGGTGGTTAATTGCTGGAACAAACTTCCATCTGTCGTTGTGGAAGTTGATAGGTTGAATAAATTTAAGGAGGAACTGGACAGGCATTTGGAGGGAATGGTGTGATTTTTTTTTTTTTTTTTTTTGATTTTTTTAGCTGATACTGCATACGCTCATGCACTTGCTTTCTTCCATCACATGCCACTACTACTACTACAAGCACAGCTCACACTGATAAAAATTCAACCCGATGACCCCTGCACAAAGGACTAGAGCCGAATTGATCGACAAGGCTCTCATCATAAACTCCTTCCATTCCTGTTTGGGCAGAATTGCAGACACTTCCAAATTTAACCCTACTCACGGCTTTTTTTTTTTTCACCTTGACCTGAACTTGCTTAGTAAATCCGCAGATTCTACCAAATTGGTCAGACAAGTATAGATGCATGTAAAGTTGCGTCTTTTGATGAAGAGCCCTAGTGAAGTGAAAGGATGTTTTAAGTAGTTTAGTAACAGTGGAGATTTCCTTTCTCCCTACGGCGAATATTTGGGAATTCAACTAGAAGGATCTGATGGATGAGTATCCGATTCATTGATTTCTGCATGATATTGAACGAAGGAGAGGCAGAGATGGGGCTGAAGTATAAGAGCCGAAACAGAATACACTGTCTATTCAAGAACTGTCTCGGGTGTTCTATAAACATCAATATTCTTTAAAGGGATGGTTTGAAGGATTCATTAATATACGTTTTAATTATTATTGTTTTGAATAATCAAGAAAACACCCAAGACAATATTCAATGGGGATTGGAGTTAGACATTAAAATCTGGGGCGGATCACAACCTGCGAAATGTAAAATATATTTTAAAAACCATGCGAAAAGTTGTCATTATAAAATGGCACATATATTTTAAGAAATTACAACAATTTAGTAATAGTACACGCGTGTGCATAAGTACACATGCCTTGATTGACCGGAGTTGAAGCCTAACTTTAAGATATGAAAATAATTAAGTATTAGTATGTTATTAGCAATGGCCACGTAGTGCAAGGAAAATAGATGATATTGATAGGAAGATTGATAGATTTGTCTACTGGTCTCGTAAATATAATTTCAGATGTTAAAAAAACCCATAAAATGTTAAATAGTTTCTTAAATTACTTTAATAATCCTTACTTAAATATAATCGTTAATAACATGAAAATATTGTCAATACACTATTTGATAATTTTCATATATTGTTCACAAATAATTTTAGATCTCGGAATACTTTATTCTTCCTACAAACTGTGTGCTATTTAGCTCACCCAGTTTGTGGGGAATAGGAACTTTAAGATTGCTTTCATCGAAGGATACGTACTTCGCAGGAAAGTAATCGACAATGTAAAGTGGTCTAGTTTCGGGGAAGCAACCCGAAAGGGATTTGCTTCTTTAAAATATCCAAAGATTAGTTTTTGCATTCCACGCACTGCTTGGGGGCCGGCTACCTGTTATCGCCGCCAGGTTTCGCGAGGCAGCGAATATTGGCAAAACAAACGATCTTTCGACCCCAAGCCTAAGAATGCCTTCTTTGCTCGTACTCCTCTGTGTGTACTACGGTCAGTTTGCCTGTTTTGCTGGAAGAAAAACCCGAGTTTCCGGGAGGAAAAACCATGCCACACCTCGGCAGAGACCGACTTACTCTACCACCAAGTCAAAATAGCTGAAGCCGTTTCCTATGATTCTATAAAGAATCCATCTGTCAGTTAGTTTGAAAAACAAACTGAACCGAAACTATTTTCACCCGATGTGGGACAGCAGATTCACTTGTCCACTGTGCTTCTCACAAGACGCCACCACGTCAATTAATGAAGTCCTTGCCTTTCTTATGAGGAAACAAAACTCCACACCATAACTCAAGACATCTTTGACAGATTTTTCAACTGTCGACTTCTATATATAGAGGAAGTCTACAATTGTTTCTAACGACTTCCGGTTAACCTTTCATTTTCAACAATACTAGGTCATTGTAATTGGCGCATGCGTGGTGTCATGTGCAAAAATGGTCCCTTCACTAAATATGCTAATATCTACTGTTTATTCTTATTTAGTTCCCCTTGATTTTGCTTTCGGAGGCTTACAACTACAAAACAGCTCATTGGAGTAGGATTACTTTTGTAACGCCAGTGTTACAGACTCTGGGGAGAGAAACAGAGGATATTTGGATGAAGGCACGCCCACGGGCAAAAACTAAGATAATTCTATATTTCTACGCCTTGTTTGATACACCTCAGCAATTTGGGCAGCTTCAGTCTGAATATTACAAGCTGTTCAAGTATTTTGCAGGAAGTGAGCTGCCAAACAATATGGGAATTCAGGTTTACAAGTTTTGATACAGCGAAAATAAGGTAGGGTTTTTGTTGAGTGGGGTTTTAAAAGTATCAGCGACCAAGGCCATTTTGCTCCGAGTATACTGTCTGTAAATTGCATGTGTTCTGTAGTTCGATCTGTTTCCTGGACGACAAAACCGAGTTTCCTGGAGAAAAAAACACGCTACCCTCTCCTGAGACCGACTAACTCATCCACGTTGTTGAAAAGGCGTATAAAAATTCTATACATCATCAAAGGGACTTGAACTGAAGTCTTTTCCACCCGGTGTGGGGAGGACGGCGATTATACCAACTGTGCTACCCACAAGGGCCCTAAAGCCTTTAAAAGTAGTACAATACCAGCGCAACTCGCTAAACTGCCAATTTCTTGGGGGCAGCAAAAACATGAAGAGGAAATAGAGGGAACAGAGTCATTATAAATATTATTATTAAATTACGATGGCTAATATTAATATAATTTAATCAGTTTTTATTAAAGTATTATTAAAATAATTAATTAATTATTATTATTAATTACTCTATCAGTAAGGAATAATAACATGCATTGGGTGTGTTAAATATATTGACTAATCGATGTATATTTTGGTTGATTTTTTCCATTAATTTTTTAAATATTAACTTGTCTTTTAAATGGATTTGGTTCACTCCCGAGCACTATTTTTTTTTTTAGAAAAGGTTGGTAACATTTGGATTTTCAAATAGCAGTGTGTCAGCGTAATACACTTTTTTAACATTTTCAAATGTTAAAGGTTTGATAAACGTTGTTTCTGTTAGTCATAAACAAATTACTGTTTTATGCTCTTTTTGTTACCTTACTCGCTTTTTTAATTCTCTCTTTCACTCTCACTTTTTTTTTTTTCCAAACGTTGACTTCATGCTTGCGAATATATTCGCCTTTCATATAAATACTTGAAGTGGACATCTCATGTCTTGAGTTCTTGTGTGCACTTTTGTTTCTGCAAAAGAAAGACATGGAATTCATTAGATGATGTCATGGCGTCGAAGCAGAGTGGACAAATGAAAATGCTGTCTCAGATCGGGTGAAAATAGCTTGGGTTCTGTTTGTTTTGCAAATTGAAAGAAGCTTTCCTTATAGAAGGGGAGAAGGTATTATGCTATTTTTACTAGTGACAGAAATAGTTGGTCTCTATCAAGATGTAGCATGGTTTTTCTTCAAGCACAACAGGCAAACCAACCACAACACGCACATCCACATGGACGAATACAAGAAAACACGGCATTGCCATGATTTGGGGTCAATGTACGAATGAGTGTATATCTGTAGTCTCTGTTTTCTCAATATTCTCTGCCTCACGAAACTCTGATTGTGGGAAAGGAACAGGTTGCTGGCCCCGAATATTGTGCGAAGTGTAGAAACCAACCTTTTGAAAATTTTAAGGGAGCAAATCCCTTACGGGCTGCTTCCCCGAAGTTAGATAATATGCAGTGATGATTGCGCTGATGATATGCAGCTCGAATCACCTGTTCCAGGCGATTCGAGGAAGATACATTTTACCCTTCTATACCCCGAAACACTGAGTGAGGTGATTCACAGTTGGGGAAGAGTGAACTACTCCTATTTGTACAGTTTTTTTTTTTTTTTTTACCAATTTACGAAAATGATAATTTTGTATTAAAAATTTATTCCTTTTAAAAATTCTTGAAAATGTGAACTTTGCAAACAAGCAGAAAATGACTCGAGAAATGTCGAAATGTCGAGAAATGTCGAAATCTCGAGTTTTTCTCGAGAAAAACTCGAGAAAAAAACTTCTAGAACTGAGGATACCTGAACCCGGTGTGTTCAGTTCAGGAACCATGGACGCAGTTGTTGAGAGTACCGAGCGGTTGATCTCCAGAATTAATCAGCTTCAAAATGAATTATTAAACTTCAGGATACTCTCATCAGAAGCAATAGCGAAAATAGATCATGGAAATGAAATCTCAAAAGCACAACTGGCAGAGCTACAAGACGACATCACAGTGCTACACAAAGAAAACAAGGAGATGAAATTTATACTCCTTGATATCTATAATAAGATCGAACTGAGTAAGCTAGCAGATCCGAGCAAACTCACTAACCTTCTGAACTCAGACGATCTTCGTAGATTATATAAAAATTACCCAAAGGCCATTACAGTACCAGTCTGCCCCGAATGTAGCAAAAAATCAATCCCCAGTCCTCCATCAGAAGCTCCAGGTAGGAACGAATCTGAAAAACGGCCAAACACTGGACATCGTCGAGCGCCATCTCCTCGCTCCAGTCAGCTTCTAAAAACAGATGGTAAAAGGCAAAAACCACCCACAAAAGCCCATCATTATCATTCACGTACGCTCAAGAAGAACCTGAAAAGGACAACTGATGTTAATCACCACTCAACGAAAGAGAGGATTCTACAATTACAGAAGCAGGCTCCACCAACGGTCAACGGCACGGCATGTAGAAACTCTCTTACTTGCAATAACGAATTCTCTACCTCTATGCCAATGAGGCAAAAGTCATCATTTCCACCTTCACACCCAACTTCTCGTAATGCCTGTCCTATCATACCTCACTCGCACGTCTCATCTTCACAAGACCTGGGACTCAGTGTCGGAGCGAATACAATATTCGAGCCAGCGGATTCTTCCACACTACAATTTCCACTCCCAGTCGAAATTGTAGTGTGGAATTGTAGTGTCCAAACTGCAGCCTTCCCAGACGGCAGAAGTCCAGACCCTCTAGTGGAATTTTCATATCTCGCTTAGCCCCAAATACCACAGCAAATCATGTTGCCGAGGTTCTGCATGATGAACTAAACCGTGGGCTAAAGGCGCAGCAACTTCACACCAGGAACCCCCGCTGCGCATCGTTCAGGGTTGAATGCGCACAATACCTGTTCAATTTAATTGGAACCGAATCTATCTGGCCTATTGGCACCATTATTCGACCCTTCTATAATAGGAGAATCAGTCAGCTTCCCCAACCTCCACCTCTGCACCAAAACCAAGTCTGCAACATCACCACCAACAGCTGACTGGACTCATTCCCGGACAACTTCCAAAGATCTCAGCAGTCCTTTCATACCACTGCTCTGCCAAGCCCCCACAGTTAAAGCACGACCCCGCCATAATAAGAGTATCCTGAGTCCCCTATGTGATGGTCCCCATAAAATACCAGTACATATGTCGTTAGGAAGTCGTGCCGTTCGCTCGCGAACATGCCAACTCAGGACACTTCCAATCAGGACGGAAGTTCGTCGAACACCTGTCATCAGGGTGTACTTCCAAAATATCAGGTCCATTAGGAACAAACTAGACTCAGCAGAACAGATCTTCCTCTCCCAGATCGCTGACGTGGTCTGCCTCGCAGAAACATGGCTTCAACCTAATCAAGACACACTCTTCTGCTCAGCTATTGCTGGTTACCACATGCTGTCTGCCTCCAGGGAGTAATCTAGTGGCGGTGGTGTAGCCATACTGTACAACACCTCCCTATTCTCATATGAGAATTCGACCTCAATTACAACTCAAGCTTTCGAAGCGATTATAGTCTCGCTACGCTTTCACTCCAGCCACATTGATATCGCATCTGTGTATATTCCCCCAGGGCCTACAATTGAAATTATTGAAGATCTAGGGAACTGGCTCTTAAACCATCTTCGTCCGTCTGCACAACGCCTTGTTTGTGGTGATTTTAACCTGCCTCCAAACCGCCATCACCTCTTTATCAGGCTCTGTGAGTTCTTCAAATCCATCGACATGACACGGGTCAATGAGAACCCCACCAGGGGATTGAACCTACTGGATCTCGCTTTTGCTTCAACACCATGCACAGCTGAGGGTGATCCCATCGCATACATCCTGTTCGATCACCAGCCTATAGTTTTGACATGGTCATTGCAGGTGCCAAATTTCAACATCCCTGACAACAAAATAGTCAAATACGTTTCAGCATCTAAATACCCTAATCCTCAACATTGTGTAGAAGCAGCATCCTGCATTCCTTGGGATGTCCTCATTGACTGCGACCTCAGCCTCGCAGTGACACTCTTGTCTAACTGGAATAAATCCGTCACCGACTATGCTGCTACCAAACGAGTAACAGTAACTCCCCGTTCCAGATCGTGGTGGACTGCTGACCTCAACAACAGCTTCAAAATGAAACAAGTCCTACATAAGAAATGGAATCTTACGAATGGCAGTCAAGACAGAATTGCCTTTTCCAGCGCCAGGGCACACTTTAATCGAAAGAAAGCTGCTGCAATACAAGTAAATCTTAACCGCGCTCTGAGGAAAGGAAAGCCATTCTATGCTGCCCCACATGGTGGAGTCAATCATATGCTTGATCCTTAGGAATGGCTCAAATACATCGCCAGGTTTTCAAATACAACCACAGTCCAATCTACAGTTGTCGAGCCTGACTATGAAAACCATTCAGATGTCCTGGGGACTATCCAGATCACGGAACAGGAGCTCATACGTGCTATCAATTCCCTTCCCCCAACAGCCACTGTTGGGGAGGATGGAATTCCGCAATTTATGATCAAATGCTTGAGCGCATTCATCATAGACCCTCTTCTCTCTATCTACAACAGATGCCTCGCTGAGCATTATTTCCCACCCCAGTGCAATAAGTACAGAGTGTACCCCATCCCTAAAAACCAATTTGCCACAAACGTCAGCCAGTTCAGACCCATATCAGTTGCCTCTTGTCTGTTAAAAACTCTTGAAAAGGCTTTGCTACCCACAATCACTCAACAAATCCTCCAGACGAAACCACCTGAAATCCACTATGCTATCGCAGGAAAATCATCGATCACTAACTTGGCAGCCACCACAGAACGCATCCTCTCAGCATTCGAACAGAGAGCTGAGCTAGCAACCACATATCTCGACATAAGCGCAGCCTTTGATGCCGTGTCGATCCCGGCCTTGCTCCTCCTACTTAAGGAGAAATTTCACATTCGAGGTGATATGCTGTGCCTTTTGGAATCTCTTCTCTGTCACAGAATACTTATTCTCCATCGGCAACAACACACCCTATCCTGGAACAAATTATCATCTGTCGGTGTGAAAGTTGAAAATATTAAATGAATTCAAAAAGGAATTCAAGAAGGAACTGGACAAACTTTCAGAGGGAATGGATGCGTGATTTTTTTTTCCTTTTCGCTAATACTACATATTAGTTTGCTCTGTTGCACCTGTGTTATTACTACTACTCTTACTGTCACTATTTATCGTGCCATTAGAAATTTGAGTGTGGGGCAGCAGAAAGGGACTGTTGTATTTTCCATATTACGCGATACTTGCTCATTAATTGGTAATCACCTCACAGTGAATAGATAATAAGCATTTATTGCTTTCGATTTAAAATGCGAATACCCTGTAAAGGCATACAAATTGCTAATTCTTAAAATTGCGTGACGCAATGCAATTATGCTGTACGGAGAGCGACCTGTACAGCGGTACCGAAGTCTGTTGTTCAGTAAGAGTCACATCTGATTAACACATTTCTTATATTTCTTAATAAGAATGATTATGAAAAATTGAAACTCTTCGTTTGAATAAAAGAGGATCATTTTGAATGCGTTTTAAAATCAAATGCTTTCAAAGTGCCCTTGGACGTGGCACAGTGGTTATAATCACCCACCTCCCATAATTGGATATAAAAGGTGCGAGTTCGAACCCTCTGAGTGAGACCTGGACTTTTTTTGGTTTTTTGTTCTTCACAACATGGCTGATTTAATCGATGATGTCAAACAAGAGTTAGATGATTTTATTTCTCGAAACTCGGGTTATGAAAACAGGGAAACAAATCGAAATTATTAACAGTGAACTCTTTCGCTATCGTTTTACAGAGAATCTCAAGTGTTACACTGTTCTTTGGGTAACGTTGATAGAAAAGTCTAAAAACAGTCAATAAGCTGTTGTTGTTGCTGGCGTTTGAAACTTTCAAATGTGTTTCATTGGGTTTCTCTTTCTGAGTGAGATATAGTTCATCCTTCCATCTGTGGTTATTCAATGCAGAAGACAGATAAAACTGTATCCTGCCTTGTCGTCTTGGGTAGCAGTTGGGAAAGTCACGATCCTTCCCACACAGGGTATAGAAGTTCTGGCTCTGAATCCCGTCAATGATGCGAACAATTTTTATGGGTCTTTTTCACAAATGGCTGAGTTAGTCGGTCTCAGTCGAGGGTAACATGGTTTTTCTTCCCTCGGAAACTGGGGTATTTCGTCCAGAAAACAGCAATCAGATCACAGAGATATATGGCGCAATATGGCCTAAGTTTTTAGATGTGCCTAAAACCCCGACAACAACTATCCTGTTTTCTCTATTATTTCAAAATTCAAATCGTTTACCCACCTAAGTAACCTAAATTGTAAATCGCACCCATAGTCTTTCTGAATCTAGTACCGTTCTTAGCTATGTGAGTACTGCTTAAGTATTTGGAAAACCTTAATCTGTGCTACTACAATTACTCGAATATACGCCAAAACAAAAGAAGGCAGTCGGATTCATTAATGACCAATATTACATAAATTCTTTCCACTTTCCATTCATGTTCTTGTGAATTAACATCTGAAATTCCACCTACTTCTGAAAACAAGTAGCTGGAAGATTGACTGCCAAGCTGACTCTTACAATCTCTAAATTAATGATATGTTACAGTCCCACTCCTCTCACACACAACCACAGGATGCATTCTCTACTCGTTATGATGACACAACTTTAAAAACGTCTCACTATAGAGAACTAAAATACTCGGAATAATAGCCTTGCACTATGAATTGCTAATAAATGAAATTTAATAGGAAAATAGAAGCGGCTCAGGTTAAGAGTTGTGATTGACAAAGATTTAAGAGCATCGTTATCCCTTTCAGATTATTCCTTGCCACGTTGAAGCATGTTGTTCCATATTTGGAGTACACGGACCGAGTGTCGATAGCATCGATAAGTAAGAGCTGTCGTTCTTATGGCAAAATTATGGCAAAATTTGGCGTTTGTTGTGAGGGGAAAAGAAGATATGAAAGAACTTATGTAATTCATAATTCTGTGTGCTAGAAAGTGAGTAATTTCTAGATTTTTATGTAATTATAGTTTCTCTAATTAATTGAATTCATAAAATTAATATTCAATTCAATATTACTTAATAAAAATTATTTGAAACTTGTTTTGAAATGTAAGTTGAGAAGTGCAGTTCTTGTTTTTAGAGAAAGAATATTCAAATTTATTGGGATTAACAGTAAACTGATTTAGTATCAAGGTTTGCAGCTTGTAGTTTAGGTTGTTATAACCCGTGGTATGTGCCATCTCTTTTCCACAAAGGGGTTGTTTAGTGGTGCACGGTGTGGCTAAAATGACGCAATTAGAAATTTCATTAAAATTAGTTACCGTAGCGGGATATAGGGCTAACCCTGGAGGCCGCAGGGTTACCCCTATATACCGCTGTAGCATCTCTAGGTTATTTATAGCCGGCAAGTGTGTGTGTTGTGATGGTTGTTGTTTGCCGGCCCTGGAGTCTTAGCAGCCGGTCGGCAGGGAGTTCGTATTTATGGATGACAACGCCAAACCCCATCGCACTGCAGCTGTTCATATGTTTTTGGAAAGCGAGGACATTGTTCGTATGGATTGGACTGCACGTTCTGCCGATCTAAATCCCATCGAACACTTATGGGACGCTCTGGGGAGATGCCTAGCGGCACGTCCTCACCCACCAGAAAATGTTCAACAGCTGAAGGTGGCGCTGACAGAGGAATGGACGATGTTACAAGAAGAACTTATCGACAACATTGTTCTAAGTATGGACGAGAGGTGCAAAGCCTGCATCGACATTAGAGGTGGCCATATCTCCTACTGAGGACCACCTCTTCCCTTTGTTCCATCTTTGGCAGTGATGCATCTGTATCATGCTAGCCTGTGCCACGTTACAATTTTTGAATAAAGTCCCTCTGTACCGTTTTGTTTCCGTTGTTGTGTCAGTGTTGTTTCCTTCATCATTTGTTTACCTCAAGAGGTTCCTTTGGTATGCTATTTACTCATAATTGACACTCCTATGAGAAGCTACAGGTGAAAATCTGACTGTTCCTTAAATTTTGCACACCGGTGTAAAATGAATAAATTTTTAATACAAAATTATCATTTTTGTAAATTGGTAAAAAAAAAAAAAAACTGTACAAATAGGAGTAGTTCACTCTTCCCCCAACTGTGAATCACCTCACTCAGTGTTTCGGAGTATAGAAGGGTAAAATGTATCTTCCTCGAATCGCCTGGAACAGGTGATTCGAGCTGCATATCATCAGTGCAATCATCACTGCATATTATCTAACTTCAGGGAAGCAGCCCGTAAGGGATTTGCTCCTTTAAAATTTCCAAAAGGTTGGTTTCTACACTTCGCACAATATTCGGGGCCAGCAACCTGTTCTCTTCCCACAATCAGAGTTTCGTCAGGCAGAGAATATTGAGAAAACAGAGACTACAGATATACACTCATTCGTATATTGACCCCAAATCATGGCAATGCCGTGTTTTCTTGTATTCGTCCATGTGGATGTGCGTGTTGTGGTTGGTTTGCCTGTTGTGCTTGAAGAAAAACCATGCTACATCTTGGTAGAGACCAACTATCTCTGTCACTAGTAAAAATGGCATAATACCTTCTCCCCTTCTATAAGGAAAGCTTCTTTCAATTTGCAAAACAAACAGAACCCAAGCTATTTTCACCCGATGTGAGACAGCATTTTCATTTGTCCACTCTGCTTCGACGCCATGACATCATCTAATGAATTCCTTGTCTTTCTTTTGCAGAAACAAAAGTACACACAAGAACTCAAGACATGAGATGTCCACCGAAATGACAAATAGCCTCAACAATGAGTCGACAACAACTGGACTTCTTATTTTAATACAATGAATTCCGGTTACCTTCCATCTTCAACTATACTGGGTTATTCGTAATTAGCTCAAGCCTGGTTTCATCTGTCATGGATACCAGCATCCATGTTTGATATAAAAACTGGAATTCTAAAATGTTTAAAAGATTTTTTTAGGCTTTTCTACACGACTGGTTTGGTGGTCGTCTTGTCACTTGACCTGCTGGTCAGGAAAAGAAAATATATTTTGTCACTATTTCTGTGCTTCTATAGCACGCTTTAAAATGACACAGTTCGAATATATGTACAGAAACTTCTGTGATGCTGGGCCTGCATATGGTGTACTAGAACAACACTTGAGCGGAACAGGCGTAAACTCGATTCAATTCAGCGATTTATGTATCTGTCTGTTACCAGGGCGTGCCGCACAGTCAGCACCCCTGCGCTCCACTTCGTCGCAGGATTTATGCCCTTTTACCTGGAAGTACTGAAAAGAGGCCTCTACCAGCGCCACAAGAAAGATATTCCCACCCAACTACTGGATCTGCATCTGGACCTCACAAATGACCATAAGCAAGAAAAATGGCGTGTTGCCAGTCACCTGCAGCGTGTATGGCAGGAGTCCTGGAATGCAACAAATAAAGGAGAAGTAACTAAGAAGTTCTTCCCCACAATCGCCCTTACCTATCCCGAGCCTCCTCCCTGGTAATCACCTGGACTGCAGGCAACCTGCTCACTGGGCACGCCCATTCCGGCAAAAGTTAACAGAGCTCGGTATCGAAAACAAGCTTTACTGCCACTGTGGAGATGAGGAGTCCTGGGTCCACGTCATGTACGACTGCCCCTCATATGATGATTACCGCCTACGACTCTTCACCGAGATACAATCCAACCCCTGCCAACAGGAGCACATCCTCATAAACGATGAAACATCTTCACACGATTTGCACAGGCAGTTCTTAACATCAGACGGGTTTATCACGCCCATGACAGGCCTGACCGGAACATTCCACCACCATTGCAAACCTCAACAGGGGTAGAATAAATGCATTATCCACATCTTACTCTAATTCCTTGTGCAGGAAATTATAGCAACCAAGCTATCATGCAAACCCCACTCTGGGGTAGAATTATGCTGGTACCCTCTTGTGGGTGCGGGATTTATTCTAGGCCAGTAAATCAGAGTGTCCTATAATGTGGGATTTTAACTTCGCTGATATTAATTGGAATTTGTGAGGTGGTCACTCACACACTAGCAAGGTTTTGTGGATTTACTGGATGATTTATTGTTTTCTTCAGTTTCATGTTCGGGAGGCAACTAGAGGGAGTAATACTCTTGATCTGATTATCAGTAGTGATTCTTCATGCATTAAGAATCTGAAGATAAAGGAATCACTAGGTGTCAGTGATTGCAGTGTGGTGATGTGGGATTTACTTAAACATGTAAACTCACCGTCCGCGGTGAAGGAAAGGGTTTTTGATTTCGTAAAGGTCTCAGACAGTTTTTAAATTCTATACAGTGGTAAAAACCGATGATGCTACCAAGTGATATTTCTAAATGAGAAGCATTCAAAGAATTAACCTCGGATGTTACTAGGATTTTCATTCTGACTATGAAATACTGTTCAAGATTTCGGTCAAAATGAATGTCAAATGAACTAATAAGGCTTGTGGCAGAAGAGAAAAATGCATGGGATACATATAAATTGTCAGGAGATAAAGAAAACTATGCTAGATATAAGCTACTCTGTAAACAAGTCACAAAGTAAGGTAGGCTAGTGAAAGCAGAATAATTTTTTGGCAAAGACGTCTTTACTTTTATAAATTCTGGAAGGAAGGGGATGAATCACATTTGTCCACTTGATATCGATGGTTCGACTGTTGAGGATCATGCTCATGTAGCTGACAAACTGAACGAGTATGTTCCATTTTTATTCACACGTCAGGAACTCATTTAACTCTAACACGCGGAGTTAAATGTGTTTGTAATAGCTGAGAGCAAAGTGGAGGATAAATTCTTCTAGTTAAACACAGGGAAGGCACTCGGGTGAAACGCACCTGTAAAGTTATATTTTTGCAGGATCATCAAGACAAGACATGTTGTAGTTCAGACACAGTATGGGTTTGTTAAGGGGAAGTCTGTTCTGACTAATTTGATTGGATACTATGATGTGGTCACAAAGCAATTGGATGCAAAAAATAATTTTGATTTCATATACTTGGATTTCAGCAGAGCTTTTGACACTGTTGCACGAGGAAGACTGCTATACAAATTGGAGCACTATATGGAATTAAGGGCAAGTTACTACAAAGAATAATGGGATCATTGAGTGGAAGAAGACTGAGAGTGGTAACCAATATATCAGGCTTAATGTCCATGTTTGCAGAAGATACGAAGGTTGGGAGGACGATTAATGACAGTACACCACTGCAACAGCATCTAGAAATGTTGGGCAGATGGCCTGATAGAATGGAAACTGAAGTTTAACATTGGCAAAACAAAATACTGCTTACGGGTAACAGAAAACCCAGAGTAACGTGATAAGCAAGTGGTACTACACTCAGGGTAGTTGGAGAATTAAAGAGACCTGGATGTAATTATGCCGTCATATACGAAGTTTTCAGAGGTGTGCAGACAGTTTGCCAGAACAGCTAAGGGGCCTTCTCAGTGATGTACAAGAATTTTGTTAGCAGGGATTGGAGGTGATTATCCCTTTGTATAAGGCACTGGTCAGGCCATACCTTGAGTGCTGCATGAAGGTTTGGATACTTCGTATTAGGAAGGATGAATAGCTGCAGGAATGAGTACAGAGAAGAGAAACGATATTGGCGAGGGCAGTAAAGTATTGCTCTTACCAAGAAAGGTTTAATTTCTGCATATGGCAGAGTCTGGAAACTAGGCACCTGCGAGGTAATCTGATTAACGTCTATAAGGTGTTCAATGGATTGAGCAAGTTAAATGTTAATGGGATTCTTTCTGTTGCTCAAATTACAAACCTGATGGGGCATAAACTGAAATTGAGGAAAGACAGTTGTCGAATAGAAGTGCGGAAGTTTGCCTATAGCCAGAAGGTGGTTGATTGTGAAACAAATTTCCAGCTGTCGTTGTGGAAGTTGATAGCTTAAATAAATTCAAGGAAGAACTGGACAAACGTTTGGAACAAATATATATTTGAAATGGGAAGTTTTATCTTTTTTCCCCCTGGCTGATGCTGTATAAGCTTGCTTTCTGCTGTCACTTATCTCTACTAATGCTAATTTGCGTTTTTTTTCCTTCGTGGCTTGTGTAGACCCTTTCTCATTCATTTAATTATGTTCCCATGTTTTTTTATTATATGTACATTTATCTTGAATATCTTTAGCAGTATGATTGTCAGGTTTATGAAGAAATGGAAATTGGTGAGATGATATGCACTTCAACCTCGTTAAGTTTAATTTGCTTTTAATTTCTTAAAGAATTAAATTATCAGACACAATATAATCTTGCCTCATGGCCATTGTTTAAACACCCCAACTTAAAAAAATCTAAAGTTTTTATACTTTAGATTTTTTTAAATATTTCTTGAAGTGTAGTTTAGAAATGGTATTTTTACAAGTAACACATTGGTATTTTATATGAAAGGCGAATATATTCACAAGCATGAAGTCATTGTCTGAAAAAAAAAAAAAAAAGTGAGAGTGAAAGAGAGAATTAAAAAAGCGAGTAAGGTAACAAAAAGAGCATAAAACAGTAATTTGTTTATGACTAACAGAAACAACGTTTATCAAACCTTTAACATTTTGAAAATGTTAAAAAAGTGTATTACGCTGACACACTGCTATTTGAAAATCCAAAAGTTACCAACCTTTTCTAAAAAAAAAAAGAAATAGTGCTCGGGAATGAACCAAATCCATTTAAAAGACAAGTTAATATTTAAAAATTAATGGAACAAATCAACCAAAATATACATCGATTAATCAATATATTTAACACACCCAATGCATGTTATTATTCCTTACTGATAGAGTAATTAATAATAATAATTAATTAATTATTTTAATAATACTTTAATAACAACTGAATTAAATTATATTAATATAAGCCATCGCAATTTAATAATAATATTTATAATGACTCTGTTCCCTCTATTTCCTCTTCATGTTTTTGCTGCCCCCAAGAAATTGGCAGTTTAGCGAGTTGGGCTGGTATTGTACTACTTTTAAAGGCTTTAGGGCCCTTGTGGGTAGCACAGTTGGTATAATCGCCGTCCTCCCCACACCGGGTGGAAAAGACTTCAGTTCAAGTCCCTTTGATGACGTATAGAATTTTTATACGCCTTTTCAACAACGTGGATGAGTTAGTCGGTCTCAGGAGAGGGTAGCGTGGTTTTTTCTCCAGGAAACTCGGTTTTGTCGTCCAGGAAACAGATCGAACCACAGAACATATGCAATTTACAGACAGTATACACGGAGCAAAATGGCCTTGGTCGCTGATACTTTTAAAACCCCACTCAACAAAAACCCTACCTTATTTTCGCTGTATCAAAACTTGTAAACCTGAATTCCCATATTGTTTGGCAGCTCACTTTCTGCAAAATACTTGAACAGCTTGTAATATTCAGACTGAAGCTGCCCAAATTGCTGAGGTGTATCAAACAAGGCGTAGAAATATAGAATTATCTGAGTTTTTGCCCGTGGGCGTGCCTTCATCCAAATATCTTCTGTTTCTCTCCCCAGAGTCTGTAACACTGGCGTTACAAAAGTAATCCTACTCCAATCAGCTCTTTTGTAGTCTTCTCGAGCGAGTTCTAAGCCTCCGAAATCAAACGGGCTGTGATATCCAACATGTGAGAAATGTGTCTGCTAACTGCGCAGGGTGTGGCAGCTTTTATTCGATTTTTCCATTTCGGACAGCCATTTAAAATCCCCTGTATGTTTTTGTTACATTTCTTCGTTTACTTCCTGTCTGAAGCCATGTAAACTTTGTGGTTATCCTATTCCAAAATCAAAACATGCTGTGATAACGGGCTGATCTTTTAGCCATTTGGTTGAATGCAATGGAATAGCAGGGGAAACTCTTTGCGAATGCAAGTTGTTTCTGCAATGAGAAATAAGTCAATTGCTGTATCTATGCCTTTTCTTGCCAGCAGCATAATCTGAGTAAAGTCAAACATGGACTTGAAGCATTTTATGAAGAAAGAAAAAAACTCTTTCCTGCAGTATTTTTTAAAAGCATTTGCAATCTATAACAGAGAGAGAGAGAGAGAGAGATGTGAATAGAAACCGTTAAAGCTAAATAAAAAAAGGAGTTCAAACGGATCAGATATCATATCCCATCCATATTTATAATATTTCTTTACATCAAACCGTATATCATATGGTTGGATGGCAAGAAATCTTTTGTATCTGTATATGAATCACTGCTGTGAAAATTAGTGGACGCCACTAATCGTATTAATAAAGCCCACTGCAGTTTAGTTCTAGATTTTGTTTTCTTCTTTTCCCACGAAGCATTCCGTTTGTTGGTTTAGGACAGATCATTCCTTCAGCATCCTCTTTTTCTCTCCACTTCTTTTTAAGATACCAGCCACGGATGCTGATGTCTTAAGCAAAATCAAGGGGAACTAAATAAGAATAAACACTAGATATTAGCATATTTAGTGAAGGGACCATTTTTGCACATGACACTACGCATGCGCGAATTACAATGACCTAGTATAGTTGAAAATGGAAGGTTAACCGGAAGTCGTTATAAACAATGAGTCCGATTGTAGACTTCCTCTATATATAGAAGTCGACAGTTGAAAAATCTGTCAATGGTGAATGTCTGATGTCTTGAGTTATGGTGCGGAGTTTTGTTTCCTCATAACAAAGGCGAGGACTTCATTAATTGACGTGGTGGCGCCTCGTGAGAAGCACAGTGGACAAGTGAATCTGCTGTCCCACATCGGGTGAAAATAGTTTCGGTTCAGTTTGTTTTTCAAACTAACTGACAGATGGATTCTTTATAGAATCATAGGAAACGGCTTCAGCTATTTTGACTTGGTGGTAGAGTAAGTCGGTCTCTGCCGAGGTGTGGCATGGTTTTTCCTCCCGGAAACTCGGGTTTTTCTTCCAGCAAAACAGGCAAACTGACCGTAGTACACACAGAGGAGTACGAGCAAAGAAGGCATTCTTAGGCTTGGGGTCGAAAGATCGTTTGTTTTGCCAATATTCGCTGCCTCGCGAAACCTGGCGGCGATAACAGGTAGCCGGCCCCCAAGCAGTGCGTGGAATGCAAAAACTAATCTTTGGATATTTTAAAGAAGCAAATCCCTTTCGGGTTGCTTCCCCGAAACTAGACCACTTTACATTGTCGATTACTTTCCTGCGAAGTACGTATCCTTCGATGAAAGCAATCTTAAAGTTCCTATTCCCCACAAACTGGGTGAGCTAAATAGCACACAGTTTGTAGGAAGAATAAAGTATTCCGAGATCTAAAATTATTTGTGAACAATATATGAAAATTATCAAATAGTGTATTGACAATATTTTCATGTTATTAACGATTATATTTAAGTAAGGATTATTAAAGTAATTTAAGAAACTATTTAACATTTTATGGGTTTTTTTAACATCTGAAATTATATTTACGAGACCAGTAGACAAATTGATCAATCTTCCTATCAATATCATCTATCTTCCTTGCACTACGTGGCCATTGCTAATAACATACTAATACTTAATTATTTTCATATCTTAAAGTTAGGCTTCAACTCCGGTCAATCAGGGCATGTGTACTTATGCACACGCGTGTACTATTACTAAATTGTTGTAATTTCTTAAAATATATGTGCCATTTTATAATGACAACTTTTCGCATGGTTTTTAAAATATATTTTTCATTTCGCACGTTTGTGATCCGCTCCAGATTTTAATGTCTAACTCCAATCCCCATTGAATATTGTCTTGGGTGTTTTCTTGTTGATTATTCAAAACAATAATAATTAAAACGTATATTAATGAATCCTTCAAACCATCCCTTTAAAGAATATTGATGTTTATAGAACACCCGAGACAGTTCTTGAATAGACAGTGTATTCTGTTTCGGCTCTTATACTTCAGCCCCATCTCTGCCTCTCCTTCGTTCAATATCATGCAGAAATCAATGAATCGGATACTCATCCATCAGATCCTTCTAGTTGAATTCCCAAATATTCGCCGTAGGGAGAAAGGAAATCTCCACTGTTACTAAACTACTTAAAACATCCTTTCACTTCACTAGGGCTCTTCATCAAAAGACGCAACTTTACATGCATCTATACTTGTCTGACCAATTTGGTAGAATCTGCGGATTTACTAAGCAAGTTCAGGTCAAGGTGAAAAAAAAAAAAAAGCCGTGAGTAGGGTTAAATTTGGAAGTGTCTGCAATTCTGCCCAAACAGGAATGGAAGGAGTTTATGATGAGAGCCTTGTCGATCAATTCGGCTCTAGTCCTTTGTGCAGGGGTCATCGGGTTGAATTTTTCTCAGTGTGAGCTGTGCTTGTAGTAGTAGTAGTAGTAGTAGTAGTAGTAGTGGCATGTGATGGAAGAAAGCAAGTGCATGAGCTTATGCAGTATCAGCTAAAAAAATCAAAAAAAAAAAAAAAAAAAATCACACCATTCCCTCCAAATGCCTGTCCAGTTCCTCCTTAAATTTATTCAACCTATCAACTTCCACAACGACAGATGGAAGTTTGTTCCAGCAATTAACCACCCGCTGGCTAAAGGCAAATTTCCGCACATCTATTCTACATCTGTCTTTTCTTAATTTGAATTTATGCCCCCTCAAGTTTGTAATCTGAACAAGTGGAAGAATCCCACCATAATTCAGCGTGCTCAACCCATTTTAAGGCCTTATACACCTCAAGCAGATCAAGCCGCAGGTGCCTAGTCTCCAGCCACTGCAATTTGCAAAACGTAACCCTCTCTTGGTAAGAGGATCCCTTCAATCTCCTCACCAATCTTGTTGCCCTTCTCTGTACACGCTCAAGTAAATCTACATCCTTCCTAAAACGAGGCCTCCAGACCTGTACGCAGTACTCAAGGCGTGGCCTGACCATTGCCTTATACAGAGGGACAATCACCTCCTTCTCCCTGCTAGCAAAATTCCTATATATCATTGACTAAACCCCATGACCTGCCCTGGCAGCCTGTCTACATTGCTCAGAAAACTTCATATCTGCCTGCACAATTACTCCCAGTTCTTTTTCATTTTCTACCACCTTAAGTGTAGTACCACACAGTTGGTACGTTTCTCTGGGGTTACTTCTACCCATATGCAGTACTTTGCATTTGTCAATTTTAAACTTCAGTTGCCACTTCTTAGCTCATCTGCCCAAATTATCTAGATCCTGTTGCAGTAGCACACTGCCATTACTGTCATTAACAACCGTGCCAACCTTTGTATCATCTGCAAACTTCGACATTAAGCCTGATATACCTTCATCAATATCATTGATAAATATACAAAACAACAGTGGACCGAACACGGAATCCTGTGGGACTCCACTAATAACATTAGTCCACGAAGAGCAGAACCCGTTGATTACCACCCTCCGTCTTCTCCCACTCCCGGCATGGCAGCCGAAACTCAAAGTTATTTACTCTGGGTTTGGCTGCGTCTCCTGTTTGTAAATGTGTCTCAGAGGAGACAGTCTAACATATAATCATAGAATGTCGATATTATGTAGGTATTCGATTTGAACTTTAGGCATTGACAGAAGTTTACGATGTAAATAACTTCACCAAATTTTTAGAATGCTAAGAAAATAATCAGGCACTGGCTAACTTTGCAGACAAGGCTTTCCGCAGAAGGAAAGGACTTGCCGACTGAGAATAATGATGTAATAAGCGTACTACCACTGTATATAGTTGCCTCCTTGGTATTAATCGTATTGTTACAGGACCTCTGATGAGGAAATTTATTTCTATTTATTGCTGGAAGGCAATATTAGCGTTTAGAATATATAAGTCGATGTGCCAGGATCACTGTTGGGTGGACGGTGGACTTATTACGGGACTTCGGCCTGTAATACGGTACATAAGTTGTAAATCTTAAATTGTATAAATTGCAAGATATATGTCGGACCTCATTGTAATCGAACTGGTAGGTCCTAACTATCTGTATAAGTTGTGATGGTTAATATAGAAATTGGTGCTTTCAACAAATTGTAATAACTGAGTTGCAAGTGTTATGGATATACAGTATGGTCAAATGTGCGGCTATACTACAAATTGGTCTCAGGCAAGAGACTTATTGTATGTAATCATTCCTGTGAAGATGCTGGATCAGAAGATGTTTTGCTAAACCACAAATTGTAAATAATGTACAGTTACTCTCCAGCGGAGGATAGGGGAAACCCTGGATTCCGCAGAAAATAAAAAAATACTTTGAAGCGCATGGCAGCTCACTTTCTGCAAAATACTTGAACATCTAATATTCAGACTCAAGCTGCCCAAATTGCTGAAGTGTGTCAAACAAGGCGTTGAAATATAGCATTACCTGAGTTTGAAAGCGTGGGCGTGCCTTCAGCCAAAAATGCTCTGCTTGTCTCCAGAGTACAAGTAACCAGAGCCTGTAACACTGGCGTTACAAAAGTAATCCAATCAGCTCTTTTGTAGTCTTCTCGAGCGAGTTGAAAGCCTCCAAAATCGAACGTGGCAGTAATACCCAACCTGTGAGAACTGTGTCTGATAACTAAAGGGTGTGACAGTTGTTCTTCGATTTTTCCGTTTCGCACAACCATTTAAAGTCCCTTCTATGTTTTTGTTACATTTCTTCTTTTACTTGCTGATTGAAAACTTGTTAACTTTGTGGTTATTCCATTCCAAAATCAAAACATGCTGTGATAACGGTCTGATCTTTTAGCCGTTTGGTTGAATGCAGTGGAATAGCAGAAAAACTCTTTGTGAATTCCGTTACAGTATCAATGCCTTTTCTTGTTAGCAGCACAATCTGAATAAAGGAAAAGATAGACTTCGAGCTTCTATTAAAGAAAGAAAACAAAATTTCTGCGGTATTTTATGAAGGCACGTCCAATCTATAACTGAGAGAGAGAGAGAGAGAGAGAGAGAGAGAGAAACTGTTGAAGCTAAACATAAAAAAAAGAGGTTTTGACGGATGAGATATCATATCCCATCCATATTTATAATATTTCTTGACATCAAACCGTATACCATGTGATTGGATGTCAGGAAATCTTGGTTTTTTTGGGTTTTTTTTTTATGTAAATCCCAAACACGATAATTTGATAATTTGATAATTTATTTATCCCTATTTTGTGTTACAATTGTTGGGAGATAACAACAAGAGGTATTAAAACCTATAGTTTGGGTTGGAAGTTGAGAAGACGAAAGAAGATTTTTGTTGACATTGGACTTGAACTTCTGAACGGAATAAAGAAGCCTGAGAGAGGCTTTCAGGGCACCACCCCAGATGTGGGAACAATATACTATGATAGGGCGGAATCGCGATTTGTACAGAGTGAGCAGCTGTTTGGAAGAAAAGTAACGCCAAGAGCGAAAAAGAAAACCAAGTTTTTTAGATGCAGAGGAAGCAATATTTGTAATGTGCTTGTGCCAAGAGAGATTAGAAGTCACGGTAATCCCCAAAAGAGAGATATCATTTTGCCTAGCAATCGGAGTGTCATGAAAGATAAGCATAGGAGCAGAAGAATCCTTTTTGCGGGATATAAGACAAGACTGAGTTTTAGAAGGGTTGAAATCAACTAAGTTGTCTTTGCCCCACTGGAGAATTACCTGAAGATCGGCATTTAAGGAATTGGTAGCAGAATTTCGAGAAGTTGAAGCTGATTGAGCAGGACAAGGTTTCTCAAAATGGAAAGTGGAATGCAATGTGCTATCATCGGCAAAACTATGGATAGGATTTCCAGTCAATGAAAGAAGGTCATTAATTTACAAGAGGGAAAGAGTGGGGGAAAGAACTGAACCTTGGGGGACACCCGCATTAGTGGAGAAGTTAGAAGACAGAGAGCCATCTACCATCACCCTCAGTGAGCGATCAGAGAGAAATCTGGATGCCCAATTACTAAAAACAGTTGGCAAACCATAAGATGCAAGCTTCTTTAGAAGACCTTTATGCCAAACACGATCAAAGATGTCAAGAGCAACTACTTGTGTTTCACCGAACCTTTCCATTGAATTAGTCCATAAATGGGTAACATAAGCCAGAATATCTCCAGTGGATCGACACTGACGGAATCCATACTGGCGATCGTTGATCAGACGGAAGGTTTCTAGGTAGTTTAAGAGTTGGCGGTTAATTGATTTCTCCATTACTTTAGAAAGAGTAGAAGTAATTGCAATGGGACGATAATTGGATGGGCGGGATTTGTCACTCTTTTTAGGAACTGGCTGGATATGAGCAAATTTCCAAGCAGAAGGAAAAACACCTTTGGAATAAGAAAGTGAAAAAAGGCGGCAAAGAATAGGAGTAAGTTCAGGAGCATAGGTTTGGAGAACAAGTGGGGAAATACCATCAGGACCTGAAGCTTTCTTAGCATCAAGATTCATCAAAATCCTTCTGATATCATTTTGACGGAAGACCACAGGTGGATTTTGAATGGAGCGAGTTGGGAATGGTGGGAGGTGTTTTATCAAGATCATTAATACATGAGCTGGAAGAAAAATGGGATGCTAGCAGGTCAGCTTTATCCTTGGCTGAAATGACAACAGAACCATCTGGTTTGGACAGAGGTGGGAGCAGAGATGAGCAAATGTTGCGGCCATTAGCTTTGGCAAGAGATCAGAATGGTCTCTTGCCAAAGCTATTGGCCAGAATGCTCGGCTACCATCGGGCAAGAAACAAGTTTTCTACTCTTAGCCTGTTCAAACTGTAGTTTGGATTGATTAATAACTGCTTTACAATTGTTGCGAGCTTTGGTGTAGGCAGAAAATGAAACGGAAGAATTAGAAACAAGCCAATTACGATATGCAACATTCTTCTTTTCAACAGCCTTAGCATATTTATTGGAAAACCAAGGTTTAGATAAAGGACGAGATTCTAAAGTGGAGTATGGGATAAACGATTCCATTCCTGCAAGAATAATTTCATTGACACGATCTGAGCAAACGTTGACATCAGAAGTTTTGAAACAGTAATCCGACCAAGGAAAAGAAATCTCGCAAGGCATCCCATTTTGCATTCTTGTAATGTCAAACAACACGAGGTTGAGAATAGCCATGAGATAAAGGCTCCATAGGAGAAGAGACAATCACCAAGTTGTGATCTGAGGTGCCTAAAGGACCTCTCACTTCGACCGCGTACTTTGAAGAGTTGTTTGTGAGAAAAAGATCAAGGTTATTGGCTGTATGATTAGGATTGTCCGGTATTCTTGTAGGTAAATTAGCAATCTGTGCAAGGTCATTAATAATTGCAAAAGCCTCAGCATCTCGACCAGCTGGGTCGGTGTGACTAGAAAACGGAAGCCAGCTGGAGTTGTGAACATTAAAATCACCAACGAAAATTACCTCACTGTTAGGAAAGTTGGACTGGAAAAAGTCAAGTTGGAAAGAGAGGAAGTCAAAGAGCTCCAAGTGATTAGTGGAGTTGGCAGAATGGTAGAGACAACAGATGAATTTGACACAATGAGGTAGAGAGATTTTAAGCCAGAGAAGATCAAAGAGAGGAGATTCCAAATTGCCAAGTCTCTGACAGGGAATATCAGAACGGACATATGCACAAATACCACCTTTGAGGCGAAAGGATTCATACAGCGAATAATTTGGGCATCTGAGATGAGCAGTAGTTGAATCAACCGATAACTGAGATTCTGTCAGAAAAAGTACATGGGGTTTGGCAGACTGCAAGTGGAAATGGACATCGTTGAGATTAGAATTGAGACCACGTATATTTGTGAAATGAATTAGGAAGTCCTTGGGAGGTTTAGATCTTTTCGCAGATAAGCTTGCTCTATTAGTTTGACAATTCATGGTGTATTCAATAGTAAGAAAAAGTGGGTGGCACATGCTGTATGAAGTAATGAAATTTTTGGATATGGCGTACACATGGTACGAATATACCCAGATCCATGATATAACGTGGCCTCGACAATGCTCCCCGCATACACACTACTCGGACTCCCTCCAGTCACTATCTGGCGGAGTAGAGGTAGCAAGATTATACACTAGGTGATCCGGAAACCTCCTAGAGAGTTACCGATAGGTTCGGTCCGGTGTACTAACTAGCGGCCGGCCTGCGAACACCGGTTTAGAGTTGTACCCTCGAAATGTAAGGAATATTGGATCTCGGCACGATGTTCATCATAACCTCAAAAGTCATCGATCATACTGCATGATGGAAGAGATGGGGAAGGATTGACCGGAACTTAGCTCTAGAGACTAAACATGGGTTCCACCACTTCAAGCTTCCAATAAGCAAAGTGGTGGTATTGCACCGGTTGATGAGAGTCATCTATCACCTAGTACTGCCTGGTAACATAGAGGGCCGTCATTCCTCCATGTGGTGTGGCCGCCACACCTCGACCCTTGCTTACGTTGATTCACACCTGGGTGGTCACCTGCCGTGTGCATGGAGGTTATACCCAGGATTACTAACAGTCCCACCATCGTGAAGGTGCAAGCAGAGGATTTGGCTGTCACAGATCGTCCGGCCATCTCCGAAATTGAGTCCTCTTGACTTAAGTGTCACCCGAATATCAGTTCTATCAGCGTTTTACATTCCCAGGTAGCAAGTACAGCTTCTCAGGTGTATCTGAGAGAAAGTCTGTGACAACCTCATGGGCTTTGTGCCAAGGCAGATTAGAAGTCAGGGTTATCCCCAAAAATGGTATATCATTTTGCCTATAAATCGGAGTGTCACCAAAGATAAGAATAGGAGCAGAAGAATCCTTTTTGCGAGATATAAGCGGCTAGCGGATGTTCAAGAAGTTAAACTGATTAAGCAGGGCAAGGTTTCTCACACTGGAAAATGGAATGCAATGTGCTATCATCAGCAAAACTATGGATAGGATTTCCAGTCAATGGAAGAAGGTCATTAATATACCAGAGGAAAAGAGTGGGGGAAAGAATTGAACCTTGGGGGACAGCGACATTAGTAGAGAAATTAATAGACAGAGCCATCTACCCTTACCCTTTGTGAGCGATCAGAGAGAAAATTGTATAACCAATTACTAAAAACAGTTGGCAAACCATAAGATGGAAGCATTTTTAGAAGACCTTTATGCCAAACACGATTGAAAGCCTTTGAGATGTCAAGAACAACTACTTGTGTTTCACCGAACTGTTCCATTGAATTTGTCCATAAATGGGTAATTTGTCCATCTCAAGAGCCAATATTGAAATCGAAGAAGGGGCCTTTCTTCATTCCGGGCGTATAACTGTGGGTACATTTCTGGCTGACCACTACATCTCGAACATCCCACACATATAACAGTAATTTTTTTTTTTTTTGTCCTCGCTTTTTCCCATTATATATGGGGTCAGCGTTTTTTTTTTTTTTTTTTTTTTTTATGTTTTTGCATGCAATTTTTACGGCTTGATACCCTTCCTGACGGCAACCCTCACCCTTTATCCGGGCTGGAGATATGCGGTGGTCATTCCCTGACCTTTCCACATCCTCCGTATTTGGTGGTTATGGGCTCGAACCCCGGTCTAATCAAGAAGAGTGTGCTACGCACTGCTGCTCCTTCCCATCTGGCTACGGAGGCGCCTCACATATAACAGTAATACGACGTCTAATTCCATTTCTAGTAGAAGTGTAGATGAGAACGAACGAACGTTTTAAATCTGTATTTGCAGTTATCAGGATAGTTATGTTGTATTTAGGCGGGTTAACATATATGCATCAGCAACTTTGTGTTCACCATATCCGTGCGTCGTCTGTATGCATGTTTGTCTGTCTGACCGTCCGTTCGCATGCAACAATTCCATTCCCATGGACGGATTTTCATGTAATTTTACATTTGAATCATTTAAAACGATATGTCTAGCCATTCCAAATCGTCATTTCCTTCCGATTGATTTTAATTAAATTATTATTTAATTTTTTCGTAAAGTTTGCACTAGGCCTTGGGAGAATTTTGGGTCCAGTTACCGTTTCACAAACCAATTTTCCCTTCTCACAAAAATAAATGAAAATAGGTTTTCGTATTAATTTACAAGAAGAATGCGGACTGCTACAAAATATTCAACAAATATTCTGTTGATCACTGGGATGGTTCTAAGTTCAACTCCGATTTCACAGCTTTTCCTCCCGATTTCTCCCTTAACGAAATATCACTATAAATTGTACACAGGAGCTGTGATCATTATAGAGTTTTAAAGCTTACAAAGAATATTTTAGCAATCTCTGTAACTAATTTTCATGTCGGTGGGTTGACTTATTCTGTTATTAAGCACGAATTATTGGTATTTGCAAATGTGCCTGAAATGTAACTGAACGTGCCATTAAGCACCTTCTTATTTCTCCTGTTGGAAAGAACATCAAAAATGATAAGAACCAACCACTTTTGCAGAGTTACTTTGAACATGATGTGACACTGTAGGATTTAATGTTAGGCGGATTTTGCGAAGAAGTGTGATGAGCATGCATTTCATGGTATTGCTTCACCCGCTGTTTCCATTTTGAATATATAGAGAGTGCAATAAATAGATTATATTTCTTGAACTTCCTGATCTCGTGAAATTTTATGGTAAAGAACCTGCTCTTGTGAAATTCGGGACATATGACAGCATATCTTACATCGAAGTCGGGAATACGAGGATCTCTGTCTAGAATTGATGGAAGCTGCCCCAAACCTGAATTGTGTGAGTGAGGCAGAAGAGACAGTGTTAGTGTTTTTGTGACTTTTTGGGCATTCCAACATTTTGCACAGGAAATATTTCGTAGAAGACGGACTATTTTCTAAATCATTCACACGGCAAGCACGAATGTGTGGTAATCTGTTGTGGAAAATGATGGAAGGCTTGTACTGTTCTGCAGTAAAGTCTGACACGGGATTCATGGGAAGTTATTATTATTATTAGCCGTATATGGTGCAAGGAAGCCTGATGCTTATGCTGCACCAGGCAAAAAAAAAAAAATTCTGAGAAATAGAGAAGTAGAAGGGAATCACCGAGAGAGAGAAGAATGATGATATCCAGCTGAGGACCCTTGGTGTGGGTGGTGGGACGGCATTACCTTCCACGCTACTTCGCCACCGCCGCTTGTTGCAAAGATCCAATCACATGGAAGCAGCTGTCTCCGATGACTTCGTTCCTGGGGATATTCCCCTTCCTCACTTCTCCAATTAACCTTTAAACTCTAGTAGCCTCCCCGTTTTTTTATGGCCTACTAACTTTTCAAACTTCATTCAGACCCGCCTTTCTTTGCCATCTCCCCGTTCACTCTTTTAAAAAAAAAAAAAAAAGAAACCCAGGCGAGCCTGGCAGAGAGCCACTAGGGTGCATCTGCGCCATTGTGCCTCAGCTTTTTTTTTTTTTTTTTTAATGTTTATAATATCAAATAAAGAAAAGACACTCACCGTTTGCAAACTAATAGGAGCCATTAATCAGGATCTTTTTATCAGGCGCTTTAAATGTGTCACCATATCTGTGTACGAGGTCACGATCTTCTCCACCCCAAGTCAATTTTAACACGCATTACCCTCCAAAAGGATCCGAATACCCCTGTTTTCATAGTCGAAATAAATGATTAAATGACCCACATTGATATATAAGTTGTATGAGCAACTCTTGTCATGATGAGAACAAGTTAATTGTTCTCATCGTGACAAGAGTAGAGTGAGAGTTGTCGGATCTAGCATTGCTGACAACCTATACTATCCAAGGTGAAGTGCACGAGGCCTTTAGGGGGATTAGCAAATGAATGAAGGAGGAATGTTCCTGAAGGGACCTTGTTGAGGTTGGAAGTCAAATAAATGTGCAACTTTCTTGCCTGCTGACACCGACCAAATAAAAAATGAAATTGTTGGACAACCGATACAACCTTAGTTTCTGCATGTTGGTTAAGTTATACGACTAAATAAATAAATATTCTGCTAACTTAAGAAGGTAAAATAAAATCTGCCTGTATACCACTTCATTATTCAGACCCCATTTTGTTCTTTTTCCGAATTCGCTTCATCTTGTGATAGCTTTAAGTTACGAAAATTTTATTTTTATTTCTCAGAGCAAACTAAACTAAAAATTACAATTAGAAGGGTGGGGACGGGTCTTTTTATGTTGGAAATGAGAGAACGCAGTTTCTTGGCAACTCCCAGGCAAGAAACGTAAAAACGTAAAAACGATAGACCAAACCGCTCTGTAGAGAGCGGTTTGGTCTATCTCATCTCTTGCCGTGACTGCACGAGCTGCTACTTTGGAGAGACTGGACGTCGACTCGAGAAACGTCTCTCAGAACATAAAAGCGCGATCCGTTTGCCAGATGTGGAACACTCAGCTATCGCCGAGCATGTCTGGACAACCTACCACGACATTGACCCACACCGCGATGTCGTGGTTGTGGACAGGTCCCACCATAACCTAAGGCGCACCTGGTTGGAATCGTTAAACATAAAATGCTCGGATACCTCTTTGAACAGGAACAGTGGTTGTCAAGTTAACCCCATCACAGAAGCAGTAATTCTGTCCATAGACAAACGCTGGCCACGTCACCACCATACGTCACAGCCACAAACATCAACCTCGAACAATTAGCCACGCGCCTCACGCACCATCCTGGCAGTGCACATCTCTATTCCAACTGCCATTCAAAGTATTTTTTCTATCTGAAGAAGGCTGTCCACTCAGCCGAAAGCTAATTAATTGTAATTTTTAGTTTAGTTTACTCTGAGAAATAAAAATAAAATTTTCGTAATGAATCCAGAGCACGTAGGCCTCTTTCATTAGCTTTAAGTTAGCAAAACAGATACAGCGTCTCGCCACTATTCCCGTTTTTCGAGTCTAAAATTTCTTCTAGTCACCCTTTATTCCTCTTTCTTCAAGTTACTTTCCAAACTCTGGAAGCATAAAGGGACATATCGTCAAGTGGACATTTCCCAATGTCATTTGTCAATGTCGGCAAGAACGTGATGGAGGAATATTGTTACTGGTGAGTGAGACAAGAACTATAAGACACAACTACAAAATCTTAGGGTGGAAGAGTAAAAATAAATAAAATCTGTTTATAATCCGGAACGACTACATAAGGTTAGAGCAGTTTACAAGACAGAATGATACAAGAACGTATCGTATTTAGCGTCAAGCGGTCTTGAACCACGATCATCCAAAGTGACCGTAGTTCAAGATCACTAGAGAGTATTGAGTACTTCTATGCTCTAGGCTTTGATCATTCAGCTATGGAACAACAGATTTTAGGCATGTCCAAATTCATCCTACAGATACTTTATTTAATATAAATTGGCGCTCTGTGATGGCCATGGCATTAAACAAATCCTCTTTGTGTTCAAAACCGAGTCCACAAGCTATTCTTGGTGATTTAGGGCATAATGGCGTTGAAAGGGGAGTGGTATGGGTTTAACAAATTGACGCCTCCAAGACCTGCGACAGTTTTCAGCATAATAAGGTAAGCCTGGACATTCATCATGCCATGCACTGTGTACAATGTATCGAGACCATATATCGAGAAATACCCATATAATATTATAGCAGTACTCTTCATACTTGACAGAATTATGAGTGGAAAAGCTCTCCTGGCTTCTCTAAACACTGGAAGAGTGACAACATTGTACATTGGATTTGGTGGTCAAGGGCTGTGTGGCAGCTCTACCATAGTTTGTGATATGCAACTCACTGAGAGTTGTGGAAGCGGTTATAGAATTTCCTGCAGTTCCTTCTCTCTACAAAGCAAAGCATTTCTAAAGATGGATAGATTGATGGTGTGTATATGTTACCAGTTCTCGTTAAATCCATCGGCAAGGATTTGGGAACTACTTGGCCATTTCTTCACCAAAGGTTCAACCTTACGTTTTTGCAGCAAGTTGCCAACAGTTGATGCAGTGGGTGATGAATAATTAATGCATGCTGCCACCTGTCCGATATGACACCCAATTATAACATCCTTCTGAAAGTCTGCTGACTCTTTCTCAAGACTTATTCTCTTGCAGGAAAGTGTGAACTATTATTATTCAATTCCTTTATTTTTATAGAAAGTGTTTGCTTTCACCCCTTTTCCACAGCCAACCCGCTAGAAGGGTGTACAAGAATTTAAATTATTTACACAAGTGCATATATTTACAAAATAGAATTATTGACAAAATTAAAAGTGGGATTTATTTAAAGTCTCGTGCAAAAGTAGATGTTCAACAGTCATTTCATGTTGGCCATTCAATCTTCTTTATCCGAGTAGTTTCCTCGGGGGAGGGGATGTTCCCGTTCTATAGTTGAAGTAAGCTATGCGCTTCTGAGAGACTCTTCACTCTGTACTGCTTGCTTTCGGAGTATTTCACAAAGTGGTGAATTGGAAACGTTGACTGCGTTGTTTGGGGAGAAATTCTTCGGCCAGCATAGATTGGACATTATAGAATGCAACGTTAGGTAGGGGTTATCATTACTGCGTCCAGCACGTGGAGTAGAAATAAGTCCTCGAAGACTGGGGGTGTCAATCACACCCGTAAGCATCTGAGAGAGAAGAAGAATATTCCTGGATGCTGTGTGAACTCTCCAGGGAGTGATATTTAGGTTGGCGTATAAAACAGCAGTAGAGATGGTCAATGCGTTGCCCGTGACCCTGTTCATCCACTGCATTACCCACTACTACTAATGGCGCTCTTTGGTGTCAACTCTGTTTTTTTTTTCTTTCTTCCGTTTCATTTCTTGTTTGTATTTTTATTTTTAATATGAGTTTACTTTTTATTTTTTGCGCTCACTTTTCATTTGTATCCCATTTCATTTTTATTTTAAATAAAAGGTCTCCACCACTTAATTTTCTCATTGTAATTTTTAAGTGTAAATATTTTTGTCTTTGGCCTACCTCTTTTTTCTCTCCATTTGTGTGCTGTTTTTCTACGTCATCTTAAATCAGGTAACGTATTCACTACAAAGCAGATGCAGACAAAATAATTTTCGCAACGAAATTATTAGCGAACCTCCCCACATCAGAGATTAGTGGCTGAAATCATTTCTACCAGACACAAAAGACCCCTCAACAGAATCGCGCTGAAACGTCCCCTGTAATTATGGTCGAGTCTGGTCAGACGTTTCGCTTCGTTTCCTCAACTTTCTCTTTCGGAATTAGAAGCTCAGAAATTTATGGAAGTTGAATTGTCACAATTCTCAAGCGCTACTCTTAGTTTGTATTATGAACAGAAACAGCCCACAAGGGCTATTTACCCCTAAACGTGGATAGCGCAGTATTTTCAGGAACCAGAATTCTGAATTTAACAGTTTTCGTTCGCTTATCAAATTAACAAGGGCGTTTCTGATTGAGGTACGTCACAGTTGAAGACACGCTAGAAAATTACTACTCATTCCTGGTCTAAGGAAACCAACAGAGAAGAACTGCTTCAGATACGCACATAGATTAAAGCTTACATACGAGTTCTTCTACACTAAAATAAATTAGCGTATATACAATATATTTTTACAAGCGATCCCCTTTAAATTGTTTTCCCTTGATAATATACAAGTATCCCAAAGTTTCTGACTCTTCTGGAAGGATTGTAGGATGTATTCATCTGCGAGCAGGTTGAATTCAGTTGTCGCATTCGGTTGGACGGTTGGTGTGTCATCACATGTTTGCTCTTTCAGCTTCATTTTGAGTTTCGCGACGAGAAATAAACTCGTGGAACATTCAGATTAGACTACTACAGGAACTTTTGTTTGGGGGTCAACATTTCTTGAATGGAGAGTGCAATGTATGCAGGAGCATTGCCTTGTTGGAAAACCATCCACCGTTTTCAACAACTGCTGATATTATATCCTAATCCTTTTTTTTTTCCATCAATCGAATTAAAACCGCTTTATAATAGGCCTAGTTTACTGCACTCTTGCTCCTACCACTCGGCTACGCCACGCCCATAGAAACTTCTTAACGCAGAAACGTTTTTCCACTTTCATATCCATTACGATTGCCACTGGGAACAAAAAGGCACGTATGAACTTGACGGACCCACACTGCCCACTATTCTGTTTCGTGGAGCTCAAAATCGGATCTAACCAACAATATGGCCATCGCTTCCGAGCGACTATCCGTCATTTTGGTCTTTTACCTCCACTGCTTGTTTTTTTAATTAATAAAAACTTTCAAGACACTTTGATTGAGCCTCGTATATTCTGATTCACCTTATTTCACAGGAGTTGCAAGGATAATTTGCAACATTTTACCTCATGATTATGATAATGAGGAGGAGGAGGCGGCAAAGGAAGTAAGCAAACCCCTAGAAATAATTATGAGAGCATCCTTGGACTCAGGGGAAGTCCCCACGGACTGGAGATGTGCAAATGTATCCCCAATTCACAAAGGGGATCTAAGGGTGACACGAATAATTACAGACCAGTTAGTTTAGCTTCTGTTCCGAGTAACATAATGGAGTCACTGGTTAAAGATGCTATACAGGATCAACTAGACAAGGCAGTAGTAATAGCTCAGACACAGCATGGCTTTGTTAAGGGGAAGAGTTGTCTGACAAATTTGATGTGATACTCTGTGTCACAAAGGAATTGGGTGCGAAGAATAATTTTGATATCATATATTTGGATTTCAGGAATGCTTTTGACACTGTTGCGCATGGAAGACGGCTCTACAAATTGTAGAGGTATGGAATTAAAGGTAAGTTACTACAATGGATAAAAGGGTGGTTGAGTGAGAGACGACGGAGAGTGGTAATCAATGGACACTGCTCTTCGTGGAATAATGTTATTAGTGGAAGTCCCCCAGGGTTCCGCGTTGGGCTCACTGTTTTTTTCTATATTTAGCAATGATATTGATGAATATTTTGTATATTTATCAATGCTATATCAGGCTTCATGCCAAAGTTTGAAGATGATACAAATGTTGGCAGGGCTGTTGATGACAGTAATGGCAACGTGCAACTGCAAATGGATTTAGAAAAGTTGGCCAGATGGGCTGAGAAGTGGCAACTGAAGTTTAACATTGACAAATGCAAAGTACTGTTAATGGGTTGCAGTAGCCTCAGAGAAATGTACCAAGTTCACACATTTAGGGTGGTGGAAAATGAAAAATGCCTGGGAATAATTGTGCAGTCAGATATGAAATTTTCTGATCAGTGCAGATAGGCTGCCAGAGAAAGTAATAGGGTATTGTCAATGATATACAGGAAGGATGTAGAGTTGCTAGAACGAGTACAGAGAAGGGCAACAAAATTGGTGAGTGGAACGAAGGGGTCCTCTTATCAAGAAACACTTCGGTTCTGCAAATTGCAGGAGCTGGACACTAGGCACCTGCGAGGTGATCTGATTGAGGTATATAAGGCCTCGAATGGTTTGAGCTCGTTGAATTCTGTTGGGATTCTTCGCTTCTTCAGATTACGAACCTGAGGGGGTATAAATACAAATTGAGGAAATTCCGACAAATGTAGAATAGATGTGCAGAAAATTGCTTTTGGCAGCGAGTGGTTAATTGCTGGAACAAATTTCCATTTGCCGGTGTGAAAGTTGAAAAGATTAAATGAATTCAAGAAGGAACTGGACAAACTTTCAGAGGGAATGGATGCGTGATTTTTTTTTCCTTTTCGCTAATACTACATATCAGTTTGCTCTGTTGCACCTGTGTTATTACTACTACTCTTACTGTTACTATTTATCGTGTCATTAGAAACTTGAGTAGGGGGCAGCAGAAAGGGACTGTTGTATTTTCCATATTACGCGATACTTGCCCATTAATTGGAAATCACCACACAGTGAATAGATAATAAGCATTTATTGCTTTCGATTTAAAATGCGAATACCCTGTAAAGGCATACAAATTGCTAATTCTTAAAATTGCGTGACGCAATGCAATTATGCTATACGGAGAGCGACCTGTACAGGGGTAACGAAGTCTGTTACTCAGTAAGAGTTATAACTGATTAACACATTTCTTATATTTCTTAATAAGAATGATTATGAAAAATTGAAACTCTTCGTTTGAATAAAAGATGATCATTTTGAATGCGTTTTAAAATCAAATGCTTTCAAAGTGCCCTTGGAGGTAGCACAGTGGTTATAATCACCCACCTCCCATTTGGATAGAAAAGGTGCGCGATTGAACCCTCTCAGTGAGACTAGGAATTTTTTAGGTTTTTTTTTTTTTCTTCACAACATGGCTGATTTAATCGATGATGTCGAACAAGAGTTAGATGATTTTATTTCTAGAAACTCGGGTTATGAAAAGATGGAAATAAATCGAAATTATTAACAGTGAACTCTTTCACTATCGTTTTACAGAGAATCTCAAGTGTTACACTGTTCTTTGGGTAACGTTGATAGAAAAGTCTAGAAACAGTCAATAAGCTGTTGTTGTTGCTGGCGTTTGAAACTTTCAAAAGTGTTTCATTGGGTTTCTCTTTCTGAGTGAGATCCAATTCATCCTTCCATCTATGGTTATTCAATGCAGAAGACATTAGATAAATCTCTATGCTGTCTTGTCGTCTTGGGTAGCAGTTGGAATAATCACCATCCTTCCCACACAGGGTTTAGAAGTTCTGACTCTGAATCCCGTCAATGATGCGAACAATTTTTATGGATCTTTTTCACAAATTGGCTGAGTTAGTCGGTCTCAGTCGAGGGTAACGTGGTTTTTCTTCCCTCGGAAACTGGGGTATTTCGTCCAGAAAACAGCAATCAGATCACAAAGATATGCGGTGCAATATGGCCTAAGTTTTTAGATGTGCCTAAAACCCCCACAACAACTCTCCTGTTTTCTCTATTATTTCAAAATTCAAATCGTTTACCCACCTAAGTAACCTAAATTGTAAATCGCACCCATGGTCTTTCTGATGCTAGTATCGTTCTCAGCTATGTGAGTACTGCTGAAGTATTTGAAAAACCTTAATCTGTGCTACTACAATTACTGGAATATACGCAAAACAAAAGAAGGCAATCGGATTCATTAATGACCAACATTACATAAACTCTTTCCACTCTCCATTCATGTTCTTGTGAATTAACATCTGGAATTCCACCTACTTCTCAAAACAAGTAGCTGGAAGATTGACTGCCAAGCTTACTCTTACAATCTCTAAATTAATGATATGTTACAGTCCCACTCCTCTCACACACAACCAGAGGATGCATTCTCTACTCGTTATAATGACAACTTTAAAAACGTCTCACTATAGACAACTATAAAACTCGGAATAATGGCCTTGCACTATAAATTCCTAATAAATGAAATTTAATAAGAAAATAGAAGCGGCTTAGGTTAAGAGTTGTGATTGACAAAGATTTAAGAGCATCGTTATACCTTTCAGATTATTCGTTGACATGTTAGAGCATGTTGTACCATATTTGCCTTGCAGCGATAGAGTATCAATTGCATCCGTAAATAAGAGTTGTCCTTATTACTTAGAAAACAAAAAGGAATTATGGCAAAATATGAAAGAACTTAAAAACATAATTCTGTGTACACCAAAGTGAGTAATTTCTAGATTTTTATGTAATTATAGTTTCTTTAATTAATTGAATTCATAAAATTAATATTCAATTTAATATTACTTAATAAAAATTATTTGAAACTTGTTTTGAAATGTAAGTTGAGAAGTGTAGTTCTTGTTTTTAGAGAAAGAATATTTAAATTTATTGGGATTAACAGTAAACTGATTTAGTATAAAGGTTTGCAGCTTGTAGTTTAGGTTGTTATAAACCGTGGTATGTGCCATCTCTTTGCCACAAAGGGGTTGTTTAGTGGTGCACGGTGTGGCTAAAATGACGCAATTAGAAATTTCATTAAAATTAGCTACCGTAGCGGTATATAGGGCTAACCCTGGAGGCCGCAGGGTAACCCTGCGGCCTCCAGGGTAACTTAATATAAATGAAACATACCAAAGTTTCATTTATATTAAGTTACTAAGAAAGCTTTTGCAATGATTATGTAGTTGTCCTGTAGAGGGAATTACGAGAACAGATGCAAAATGGATCTGCATATCGAGCATGTATTTCAAGATTTACTTAGTCTTCTAAGATTACCAAGTGGAACATCCTTAAAAATTAAAAACTACAAATTCACAAGGCAGTTAACAGAAAATACTAAACGTCAATCAGCAAAATTTACAGAACTTTAATTTAGAAGAATGTCCGTCAAATAGTAGACAAATAGTAGACATGTTGTCCGATGAAATGCTACAATGTTTAACAGAAACACTGGAAACACTCACAGTAATAGGAATAGCATATCTTATTTATAAATTGGTAGTCGACGGAAAGTTCATTACGTGTAGGGGGTTCACGTTATTTGCTATTAAATTTGAACATCGTTAATTATAGAATTATTTTTACAGTGCATACATATAACTAAAATTGAACAAAGTTTTCAAGTGAAGTTGCAGTCGCGAGAAATATTGAACACTAATTGAAAAGAAAATTTAAACACGAAAATAGCTTACTCTCAATTTCTTTCATTCTCAGCGGAGAACTTGTCCAAAGAAGACATTATTAACTGATAGACTACCTGTAACCCACATAAAATATCAGGCCATATACATTTATGGCTGCGATGAGGTATGTGCCGCAGGATTTTTGTTCAAGCACTTAAGGAGGTACAAGGACACATTGGGTAAGGGGGGAGAGAGAGAGAGAGAGAAAGGGGGGGGGGGATAGTAATCTTCGGTTTCTCCATTTGCATGTAACAGAGAGACAGAGAAAGAGAGAGCGCGAGTATATACCAAATTTTGTTTTTCTCTATTTGCATGTAGAATCCTTTACAAGAAGCTTTATCGAATTACATAAATTTCCTTTGGTAGCATGTAGGGGTTAAAGGTAAACATAACAGTTATGTTTTTAAAATGTAAGTTTTACGTCCATCTGTTTGCTTAGACAAAATACATTATTCACATTTTGGCATATGTTTACTAATAGGGACCACTTGCCAACTGTTCGGAAGCCAGTAATTTTCGAAACTTATCCTTTCAGTGTCTCAGATTTTTAAATGTACATTGGATTCACCCATTGTGGTGAAACCATACTATTAAAATATATTAGCGACTCGGGCAGAACTTGGGAAAATGGTATTTGTCTTGGGCTTATGTTGTATAAGTGAGTTTACCCCCTTGTGATCAGTGCCCAATCTTGTGGGACTCCATTCACAATATCAGTCCACAAAGAGCAGTGTCCATTGATAATCACTCTGTCTTCTTCCACTCAATCATCCCTTTAACCACAGCAACTTACCTTAATGCCTTACCTTAATGCCACACTGCCCAATTTGTACAGCAGTCTCTTATGTGCAACAGTATTGAAAGCTTTCCTGAAATCTAAGTACGTAATATCAGAATTATTTTTAATTACTCTTCTACTTTCCTCTCAGTTATTACAAAATCCTCTAGCTCCCAGGTAGAGTTTGATAAACTTCTGGCATCCACTCCCTTAAAAAAATTCCTGATGTGCGAATGTAG
The DNA here is from genome assembly GCF_048544385.1 of Mastigoproctus giganteus. Classification (NCBI taxonomy): domain Eukaryota; kingdom Metazoa; phylum Arthropoda; class Arachnida; order Uropygi; family Thelyphonidae; genus Mastigoproctus; species Mastigoproctus giganteus. Next base: position 14,203,284 of record NC_143577.1, read on the forward strand.
ATGCAAAGTACTTATTAAGCTTGCCAGCAACTTGAGCAGGATTATCAATAGTTGAACCATTGATATCAGTGGACCCATGTGATTTATTCCCTTCCCTCTAGTCTATATATAAGAAAAGAAGACTTTGTTATTTTTCTTTGCATCATTTTCCAAAGATTTCTCATAATCTTCCTTAGCTTGAGTAATGTCCTTTGTGATTTGATGGCAGATCAGCTTATATCTACCATAGGCTTCTGTGTCACCTAATAATTTATATGCAATCCATGCATTTTACTTCTCTGCCACGAGTCTTATTAGTTCATCTGATATCCATTTAGGTACAATCCTTGAACAGTATTTCTTAGTGGGTATGAAAAGCTTATTAGGTTCTGTGATTATTTCCCTGAATTCCTTCCATTTAGAATTTGTTATTGGTAACATTATTAATTGGTTCCACTGTTTAGAATTCAAAAATCGTCAGAGACCACTGTAGTCTCCTTTACTAAAGCAAAAACCCTTCCCTTTACATTTCATCATAGTTACACCTCTAAATAAATCCCACGTTAATGCACTACGATCACTGCCACCTAGCAGATTGAGCCCACTGGCACAAAGACGAGATAGTTAATGTATGCAGTGTGGTGCATTACTTTTGCAGGCACATTAATATAAGGGACAAATTAATATAAGTGAAAAGTAAATAATTATTTTAATTACTAATTTATTAGCAAATAAATTGTTGTTTTTACTTCACTGCATATACCTTTCGATGTAATAATCACTCTTTTGTAATCAGCATCTGATGGAATGCAGTATTTATTTCAGGCTCCCTGATTTAAAAAATTTAAAATTGTAAGCATATTTATTATATCTTCCTGTATTTTAATAACAATTTAAATAACACATTTTAATATTTCTGCTGTGATTAATTAATAAGGAAAGAGCAATAAATTGTGATTTATGTATTTAGTAAGTTGATAACAAAAAAAAAAAAAAGCTATGACTGTTCTGTGGACCAAGAACATTTCTGTGTACCCACCATATTTTCCATTTATTCTTCCAAGCACATGAAGGAACTGGCACATAGCAACAAACATAATATCCAGTGCTTCATCCACAATATATTTAATATAAATAGACTGTGATATGTATGAAAAAGAAAAAAAAAATGCTGCATTTAGCATTAGCAGAGGCATATGATGCAAGAAAGCAAGCTTATACAGCATCAGCCCAAAAAAAAAAAAAAAAAAAAAAAACACTTCCCATTTCATTGATCCATTCATTCCAAATGTTTGTCTAGTTCTGCCTTGAATTTATTTAAGCTATCAACTTCCACAACGACAGATCTAAGTTTGTTCCAGCAAACAACTATCCGTTGGCTAAAGAAAAATTTCCGTACATCTTTTGGACACCTGTCTTCTCTCAATTTCAGTTTATGCCCGCCCCCTCAGGTTTGTAATTTGAACAAGAGGAAAAATCCATGAGCATCGAGCCTGCTCAATCCAGTCACATACACCTCAATCAGATTGCCTCGCAGGTGCCTATTCTCCAGACGCTGCAATTTGCAGAACTTTAACCTTTCTTCATAAGCGCACTCCCTTTGTTCCCCTCACCAGTCGTTTCCCTTCTCTGTACTCTTTCTAGCAATTCCTATTCATTCAATTTTAATAAAATTTGGGATGGCTCAACAAATCTTTCTAAGAGGGTCAAATATAAAATTTTATTAAATCCATTCACTGGGAGTTGTCGTTACGTGAAGATGGACAGGTAGATAGGTGCCTTATATATGTATATGTTAATGTGCCTGAAAATGGACAACACATAACTGTTGTGCTTGTTTATCTTTTGTAATTAAATTGTTACAGCGAAGTTACACTCCTCTGGCTGCAGTGGCTGTACAGAGTATAAAGTGAAATTTATTTTTATTTATAATCCTTTATTGCTTGCATTCACACTCACTTCAACGTTGTTCAGTACTCTGTTAAGGCGTTTCATCATCATTGTCAACAGTTTACTGACTTATTTCTGCCTGTCGAAGAGATTGTCTGCTTGTAATGCGACAGGTGCAAACGCAAATGTGCTCTGAGTGGGAACTGTGGGTTAAGCCTACATGACTCCCAAATACAGTTAATGAGTGTATTTATTGTCAGAATAATTAATTCTGAAGTCCTCTGACTTAGTGGTTGTGCTGGAGTACAAACAGGAACTTTTTTTTTTCACATTGTGCCCCTAGTAAGGTTACATGACTGCTTTGGGATGGTCCCCATTGACTGAATTATTCCAAGCACTTCACCTATCTTCACACTATTGAGATTTTGGTTGTGGAGAACAGGGTGCAAACAAACCCAGGAACCACGTGTCACTATGGTACTTAGTAATTTCTACATCATTGTTCCAATTTTTTTTTCTTTGAACAAGAAAATTTGAAATTTATACCTTTTTAGGTGCGTGTCAAAATGTCCGATGCCAGTTAGCTGCCGAGTGTTATGGTAGAAATCTTTATAGAAAAAAAGATTTATTGTTCGATGTAGCTATCACATGAAATGGGTTAGATTTACATTATCATTATACGGTACATTTGATAAATGGTTTTATGATTTTCTTTACCCTTACCAAAAATTCATATTATTTTGTTAGTTATTTTTTTTTATCTTTTGAGAGCCTCCCACCTCTCCTGCCAAAGATCCAACATTTTTCCTAATATGAGCTTCCTCTCTTTTTTAGAATCTCCTACAGCGTTATTGCTAATACTCATAAATGCGTATTGCTTGCCTCTTCTTATGTAATAACTGATAACTAATAGCTCAGTATACAATATACAAATCAAGATGCACATGACCAACAGTAACATGTAACACATGTGTTCACACTGTTCTACGTACTCTATGCATAGCAAGCAACAACCTTCTGCAAGGAATACAATTTTGTCCTAAATCTTATTGACAGTTTACCCAAACTGATGCAGCGTAAGCTACAATTGGCCGAAAAATTGCCTTGTAGTAAAGATTTAACACTCTTCTTTGCAACCCCCCTCTGATCTCGATACTCTAATAATTGCCATACTAAAATTCCTAATTCTATTCATTAAATGATTTAAGTGTGGCAAAAAAGTTAACTTATGATCCAATATAATATAACCCCCAGATACCTAGTCTGAGGAACCAGTGGAATTTTCTTATTAGCATTAATAGATGCATATGATGCAAGAAAGCAAGCTTCTGCAGCATCAGCTGCATAAGCTTGCTTCCACTTCCACTTCACCCCTCCGTTCGTTCGAAATACCTGTCCAGCTAAGACTTAAATTTATTTAGGCTATCAACTTCCACAACAAGTGATGGAAGTCTGTTCCACCAACCAACTACCCTCTGACTAAAGGCAAATTTCTGCACATCTATCCTACATCTGTCTTTCTTTGAATTTAATTTGAATTTATGCCCTCTCAGGTGATTATTCTGAGCAATAGGAAGAATCCCATCAGCACTGAGCATGCGCAAACCATTCAAGGCTTTGTACACCTCAATCAGATCACCTCGCAGGTGCCTAGTCTCCAGACACTGTAATTCGCAAAACTTAAGCCTTTCTTCGTAAGAGCAACCCTTTGTTCCATTCACTAATCTTGTTGCCCTTCTCTGTACTCGTTCCAGCAGCTCTTCATCCTTCTTGAAATGAGGCCTCCAGACATGTATACAGTACTCAAGGTATAGCCTGACTATTGCCTTATACAAGGGAATAATCACCTCCTTATCCCTGTTAGAAAAATTCCTGTATATCATTGAGAAGACACCATCAGAAAAGTTCATATCTGCCTGCCCAATTACCCCCAGGTCGTTTTCATTCTCTTCCACTGTCAGTGTAGTACCACAGACTGTTTACTGTTGACAGTTACTGCTTTCCATATGCAGTACTTTACATTTGTCAATGTTAAACTTCATTTGCCACCTCTCAGCCCATCTGCTCAACTTATATGTGTATGCGGGGGAAGGGCATTGTCGAGACCACGTTATGTCAAGGATCTGGGTATATTCTTACCACGTGTACGCCATATCCAAAAATTTCATTACTTCATACAGCATATCCCACCTACTTTTTCTTACTATTGAATACACCATGAATTGTCAAACTAATAGAGCAAGCTTATCTGCGAAAATATCTAAACCTCCCAAGGACTTCCTAATTCATTTCACAAATATACGTGGTCTGAATTCTAATGTCAACGATATCCATTTCCACTTGCAGTCTGCCAAACCCCATGTACGTTTTCTGACAGAATCTCAGTTATCGGTTGATTCAACTACTGCTCATCTCAAATGCCCAAATTATTCGCTGTATGATTCCTTTCGCCTCAAAGGTGGTACTTGTGCATATGTCCGTTCTGATATTCCCTGTCAGAGACTTGGCAATTTGGAATCTCCTCTCTTTGATCTTCTCTGGCTTAAAATCTCTCTCCCTCATTGCGTGAAATTCATCTGTTGTCTCTACCGTTCTCCCAACTCCACTAATCACTTGGAGCTCTTTGACTTCCTCTCTTTGCAACTTGACTTTCTCCAGTCCAACTTTGCTAATAGTGAAGTAATTTTCCTTGGTGATTTTAATGTTCATAACTCCAGCTGGCTTCCGTTTTGTAGTCACACCGACCCAGCAGGTCGAGATGCTGAGGCTTTTGCAATTACTAATGACCTTGCACAGATTGTTCATTTACCTACAAGAATACCGGACAATCCTAATCATACAGCCAATACGCTTGATCGCTTTCTCACAAACAACCCTTCTAAATACACGGTCGAAGTGTGAGGTCCTTTAGGCACTTCAGATCACAACTTGGTGATTGTCTCTTCTCCAATGGAACCTTTATCTCATGGCTATTCCCAACCACGTGTTGTTTGGCATTACAAGAATGCAAAATGGGATGACCTGCGAGACTTCTGTTCTTCCTTTCCTTGGTCGGATTACTGTTTCAAAACTTCTGATGTCAACGTTTGCTCAGATCGTGTCAATGAAATTATTCTTGCAGGAATGGAATCTCTTATCCCACACTCCACTTTAAAATCTCGTCCTTTATCTAAACCTTGGTTTTCCAATAAATGTGCTAAGGCTGTCCAAGAGAAGAATGTTGCATATCGTAATTGGCTTGTTTCTAATTCTTCAGTTTCATTTTCTGCCTACACCAAAGCTCGCAACAATTGTAAAGCAGTTATTAATCAGTCCATACTACAGTTTGAACAGGCTAAGTGTAGAAAACTTGCTTCTTGCCCTAATGGTAGCCGAGCATTCTGGTCTCTTGCCAAAGCTATTGGCCGCAACTTTTGCCCATCTTTGTCCCACCTTTGTCCAAACCAGATGGTTTTGTTGCCACTTCAGCCAAGGATAAAGCTGACCTGCTAGCATCCCATTTTTCTTCCAGCTCATGTATTAATGATCTTGGTAAAACACCTCCCACCATTCCCAACACGCTCCATTCAATGCCTCCTGTGGTCTTCCGTCAAAAGGATATCAGAAGGAGTTTGATGAATCTTGATGCTAAGAAAGCTCCAGGTCCTGATGGTATTTCTCCACTTCTCAAAACCTGTGCTCCTAAACTTACTCCTATTCTTTGCCGCCTTTTTTCACTTTCTTATTCCAAAGGTGTTTTTCCTTCTGCTTGGAAATTTGCTCATATCCAGCCAGTTCCTAAAAAGGGTGAGAAATCCCTCCCATCCAATTATCGTCCCATTGCAATTACTTCTATTCTTTCTAAAGTGATGGAGAAATCAATTAACCGCCAACTCTTAAACTACCTAGAAACCTTCCGTCTGATTAACGATCACCAGTATGGATTCCGTCAGTGTCGATCCACTGGAGATATTCTGGCTTATGTTACCCATTTATGGACTAATTCAATGGAAAGGTTCGGTGAAACACAAGTAGTTGCTCTTGACACCTCAAAGGCTTTTGATCGTGTTTGGCATAAAGGTCTTCTAAACAAGCTTCCATCTTATGGTTTGCCAACTGTTTTTAGTAATTGGTTATCCAGTTTTCTCTCTGATCGCTCACTGAGGGTGATGGTAGATGGCTCTCTGTCTTCTAACTTCTCCACTAATGCCGGTGTCCCCCAAGGTTCAGTTCTTTCCCCCACTCTTTTCCTCTTGTATATCAATGACTTTCATCCATTGACTGGAATTCCTATCCATAGTTTTGCCGATGATAGCACATTGCATTCAACTTTCCATTTTGAGAAACCTTGTCCTGCTCAATCAGCTTCAACTTCTCGAAAATCTGCTACCAATTCCTTAAATGCCGATCTTCAGGTAATTCTCCAGTGGGGCAAAGACAACTTAGTTGATTTCAACCCTTCTAAAACTCAGTCTTGTCTTATATCTCGCAAAAAGGATTCTTCTGCTCCTCTGCTTATCTTTAGTGACGCTCCGATTTCAAGGCAAAATGATATATCTCTTTTGTGGATTACCCTGACTTCTAATCTCTCTTGGCACACATTACAAATATTGCTTCCTCTGCATCTAAAAAACTTGGTTTTCGTTTTCGCTCTCGGCGTTACTTTTCTTCCAAACAGCTGCTCACTCTGTATAAATCGCAAATCCGCCCTGCCATGGAATACTGTTCCCACATCTGGGGTGGTGCCCCCAAAACCTCTCTCAGGCTTCTTGATTCCATTCAGAAAAGGGCAGTTAGGTTAATTAATGACTCATCTCTAACAGACTCCCTCCACTCACTGTCTCATAGACGTACTGTTTCTGCTGCATATCTCTTCTACAGATACTTCTATGGGCACTGTTCTTCTGAATTTGATTCTATAATTCTCACTCTCTCTTTCAAAATAGTCCGAACACGTGCCGCCACCTGCCAACATCCATTTGCTGTCCAACTTCAAACCCACAGAACCAACTTTTCATCTTCCTCATTTATTCATTCAACTTCCGTTTTCTGGAACAACCTTCCTTCATACGTATTTCCCGAAAATGACAGTCTACAGAAGTTCAAGTCCAATGTCAGCAAATATCTTCTTTCGTCTTCTTAACCTCCAACCCAAGCACGCTACTAAGTACTATAGGTTCTAATACCTCTCGTGTTTGTGGTTCACATAAAAAAAAAATAATAATAAATAAATAAATTGAAGGCTCAGCTGGACAGGTATTTCGAACGAATGGAGGGGTGAAGTGCAAGTTTTTTTTTTATTTTGGCTGATGCTGCATAAGCTTGCTTTCTTGCATCATATGCTAATGCTAATCAATCTAGTCTATTCTAGAGATGCACAGCCACTTTGTTATATATATATATATTTTGTCTAGATATTGATCGTTTTAGTTACATTGCATTCACATTTTTGTCAGAGCCAGAGCCAGAGGTCAGAGCCAGTTTCTTTGGTGATCTGGTCAGGGGTCAAGAGCTAGGAAAAAAGATTCCCGATTAGGTAGAGACTTCAGTTAGAGTAGAGGGGGTGATGAAAATAGTTAGTAATAAACAAAGGCTGAATAATACTATTATTTTAAGAGCACAGGAAGATTCTCAGTTCAAGTCTAGCCAGGAAATCATGGAGGTAGTTTATTAATGAACTGAAGAGTGAACAGTTAAAGGTTAGGAACTTAAGAACAACAGTGAGAATCAAAGGTGTATTAGTGAAAACAGACAATTCTGGTGATCTAAATACGATTATAGGATCTGAGGTTTTTGGCAATAAAAGTATCAAATATGATAAACTTAAAATGAAGGATCCTTCAATTTTGATTTATGATATAACAAAAGATGAATTAATAACTGATTTGTATTCTGAAAACTAAAGATTATGGTTTTGAACTTCAAGATATCAAAGAGGGTGTTATGTTTAGATTTAATACAGGATCAAAAATAAAGTTGACTAATTGGATTATTGGGGTGGCCCCTAGGCTTTGGAAGTATCTATTTAAAAAAGATAGAATTTACTTGGGGTTTACTGCCCACAAATTTAAAAAATTGTTGCAGTTATGAAATGCTTTAAGCGCCTAGGTTATGGTCATTCTGTCCAAACCTGTAGTCGTAAAACAGTTTCCTGTGGTCATTGTGCTCGATGTGGGCATGTTTTTGCTGACTTCTAGTATAGAGACCAAGAAAGCTGTTGTGTAAATTTTAAAAGGAGGGGAAGGGATTACCAGCAATCAATGAGAGATGTAATATGTGTGGAATATGTTAAGGCATTAGAAATGGCAAATATGAGGGTTCATTATGGATAATTCAGTAAATTCTAATAACTTTGGGAGTTGTCATAATGGCTAGTTAATTGATTATTTGAATATATTGCGTTTAAATGGACAACGGTCTAGGGTTGTAATGGATGAGGCTACGGTTTTTGCACAGGACAAAGGGTGTGATATTCTACGTTTACAAGAACCATATGTAATGCAGATAGATCAGAAATTTAAAGTAGTAGGAGTTCCAGTTGATGTTAGAATTGCTAATGTGACAGCAGAAAGACCAAAGGCTGCTATAGTAGTATTTTGCAACCATCTGAATATAATTGTTATTAGCAGCATATGTTCAAGTATAGCTGTGTGTATTTATGTGTGTACAACTCAAATTTCATTCTCCTTCGTATTACTCTATTGCCCACCACTGCACAATGTTGAAAATATATTAGCGTACAGGGAAAATGTGTTATTAAGAGTTGGCTATGGTAATGTTATATTTACAATGGACTCTAATGCAAAGTCTAATTTTTGGCAACGTCAAATTGTGGATTCTAGGGGAATGAGTTTTGAAGATTTTATAATCTCTAATAATTTAACTGTGATAAATGTTCCAAACCAACCTTTTACATTCAGTACAACCAATGGTGAGTCCAATAGAGATGTGACATTGGCCTCTAAGAATGTGACTAATAGAATATGTCATTCGTATGTGGACACTGAGGTGACTAATAGTGACCATTGGTTATTGTTATTTCATTTAAGAATAGGAGGGAAAGATTTGGGTAATGAGTTGAGGTGTAAGGAGCAACTTAGATTTTTGTATAAAAACATTAATTGGAGAAAGTTCAGGCATTCCATTGATATATAATTTGGGAATAATAAGTATTTGACACTGGTATGCACTTTATAGGGCTTTACTTTATGCAACTGCAGAAGTATTTCATTTAAGAAAACAATACCAAAGGCAAAGATCTTGGAATGCTGCTGAAGCTAGTTAATTTAAATAATTGTTTAGGAATAAAAGAAAGAAATATCAAAAGGCCATATATGAACATAAAGTAAGAGCTTGGAGGTCATTGGGGTTTACAGTTGGAAACAGTGACCCATGGGGACTTTTATATGGATTGTCAATGAACAAAATAACAACACAGGAAGTGGTCCATACAATTATAACTGATATTAGTGAAACAATGGATTAGCAATGAACAGTGCAAGCTGTGTCCACAAGATGTGTTGGATGAGAATGAGGAACAAACTTTGATCAGAACCTGTAATGCTCGATATTTTACAGATGATAATGATTCCTTGTTTGAGATTGCTGAATTGAGTTCAATATTAAAACAATTAAATGTTAATAAAACTGCTGGGCTGGAATTAGTAGAGAATAGTGCAATAATTAAATTTGTAGATTGTTACCCAAGTGTAGCTTTAAATATGTATAATAAATGTTTATTGGAATGTACTTTTCTGATTTTTGGAAGAGTGCACTCCTGAAATTGATAAGGAAATTATTAATCCAAAGGCCTTCATTGAGGCCAATATCATTATTACCTAATCATGGTAAACTGTATGAGAGATTGTTGTATGGGCGATTACAGCAATTACTGATAAATAGGAAAATTATGTTGTGTCATCAATTTGGTTTCAAGAAAAATGTCTCATCTGAAAATGAAATTAAAACATTCCTAAATCATGAACATAATTCAAGATTTAATTATGAATTAGACGTATTTATAGATTTTGAGGGGACATTTGATGCCGCTTGGCATCGAAGTATCTTACACGAGTTAAGGAAAGTAAACTGTCCTTAGATCGTATGAATAGCTTAGCTTAATTTTCAGCACTCACCTCATAGTAATCCGCTTAGCTGGTGGAGGGTTTTACCACATACATAGTGGTTATAGGATTCTAATACTTTACAGGGATTATGGGTTTAATTAAGTTATGGGCTGTAGAAAATTTTTAAGAAAGGAAAGTGCACCTTCCGTGGTTGCCTAATTAAATTAATTAAGAGAAAAAAAAGAAAGGAAAATATAAGCTAATAATCGCGCACGAGCGACTTTCGAGTTTCCTCGTCTTCAGTTAGCTATAGTGGAGGGGGGGAAGAAAGCGCGCTTGTGTTATATACGGGTTGGGTTCCCGAAATGCATTTCAGTGCACGTGGAAACTTGATACGTGCTAAATTCCAAATGGGGGAGAAATTGGCGGGAATCTTTTTGTTTAACACGTTGAGCGATGTATGGCGCTTAAACCATTCAATAACGAGGGCTTCGTTTTCAAGGATTTTGTAGCTAGAATTTAATTTAATTACTGTGATGGCTGAATCGAAGAAAAAATTCTCCAACCCTTTCCCCCAGGAATTAAACTATACATGAGGTATGCAGATGACGTCCTCTTAATAGGCAACAGAACCACCATCGATACTTTACTGAACACCTTTAACACAACACATGAAAGACTCAAATTCACCCTCGAAGTAGAAAACGATAATAAAATTAATTTTCTAAACCTCACTGTATACAAAATAAACACATCTTTAGGCACCAAAATATACAGAAAAAACACACATACAGGTAAATTCTTACATTACCACTCACACCACCCTCTATACATCAAAAAATCAGTTCTATACAACCAGATATACAACGCTGTAAAATATAGCCACACACAAACAGACCTATCTATAGAATTACAATACCTCACCAAAAAATTCATCGACAGAAAATACCCACCACAACTAATAAAAGAAACCATCACTAAAGTTCATAATAACACTAACAACCCAAACAAAATTATTAACCACGTGAACAAGAACAAGACACACAAACCCCTTATCGCGCTCCCATATCATCAACAATACGCCAGGAGACTTCAACAGATTTTTAAAAATACAGATATCAAATTAATATTCACATCGTATAACAAATTAAGTTCCAAATTCAATTCATACAAGACAACACACGAGTACGAGACACAAGATTACAACAACATTATATATTTGATCAGATGCCAATCAGATTGCCAAGCATGTTACATAGGCAGTACAACAGCAAAATTCGGGACATCAAAAATTTCCAACACGCGTGCATACTACCACTTTAATAGCTTCAAAACTAATTCAGCAAGTACAGAACTAACACAACACGTCCAATCTCAAAATCACAACCCACTCATCGATTCAGCCATCACAGTAATTAAATTAAATTCTAGCTACAAAATCCTTGAAAACGAAGCCCTCGTTATTGAATGGTTTAAGCGCCATACATCGCTCAACATGTTAAACAAAAAGATTCCCGCCAATTTCTCCCCCATTTGGAATTTAGCACGTATCAAGTTTCCACGTGCACTGAAATGCATTTCGGGAACCCAACCCGTATATAACACAAGCGCGCTCTCTTCCCCCCCTCCACTATAGCTAACTGAAGACGAGGAAACTCGAAAGTCGCTCGTGCGCGATTATTAGCTTATATTTTCCTTTCTTTTTTTTCTCTTAATTAATTTAATTAGGCAACCATGGAAGGTGCACTTTCCTTTCTTAAAAATTTTTCTACAGCCCATAACTTAATTAAACCCATAATCCCTGTAAAGTATTAGAATCCTATAACCACTATGTATGTGGTAAAACCCTCCATCAGCTAAGCGGATTACTATGAGGTGAGTGCTGAAAATTAAGCTAAGCTATTCATACGATCTAGTTATTACATTACAGCACATAAGGACTCCTTAAAATATCAAGAGTAAACTGTCCTTTTAATTTGTATAAAGTTATAAATAGTTATTTGACCAACCGGCAAATTACTGATAGATCGGAGCATTTACAATTTAATATGAGGGTTACTAGGGGATGTCCACAGGAATCTGTTTTAGGACCTCTGTTTTGGAATATAGTTATAAATCAATGGTTATCAAGGCCATTTGATTATGTAGAGAGTTGCTTTAAGATAGTTTTTGCTGATGATATGGTCATTTGTATATCTCAGCAGTCAAGGATAATGTTAGAAGACAGAATGGTCCGCATTATACACGAATTGTATAAGTGGACAACAACTAACAAGTTAAAGATTTCTGCAAGCAAAACGGCGATGATGTTATTAAAGGGAAATATTGATTATAATAGGCCACCAACAGTAAAAATAAATAATAAACCTATGTAAACTCTAGAAGGAAAGGGATGAATCAGATTGGTCCACTGGATATTGTTGGTTCAACTGTTGATGATCCTGCTCAGGTGGCTAACAAAGTAAACGAGTTATTTGCATCGACATTCACACATGACGAGTTATTCAGGGAGGGGAATGCCAGAGGTGAAGTAAACTCTGGCAGTGAGCTAGATGATTTTGTAATAACTGAGAGGATAGTGGAGGAGAAATTGTTGAGGATAAACAAAAGAAAGGCACGTGGGGTGGACGGGATCTATCCAGTTATATTAAAGGAGGCAGCAAAGGAAGTAAGCAAACCCTTAGCCATAATTATGAGAGCTTCTTTGGACTCAGGGGAGGTACCCATAGACTGGAGATGTGCAAATGTGGCCCCAATTCACAAAGGAGGATCAAAGGGCAACACAAGTAATTACAGACCTGTTAGTTTAACTTCTGTTCAGGGAAATTAATGGAAGCACTGGTTAAAGAAGCACTGCAGGATCATCTAGACAAGACTTCAGTTATAGCTCGGACATAGCATGGTTTTGTTAAGGGGAAGTCTTGCCTGACCAATTTGATTGGATACTATGATGCAGTCACAAAGGAACTGGATGCAGGGAATAACTTTGATATTATATACTTGGATCTTAGAAAGGCTTTTGATACTGTTGCACATGGAAGACTGCTGCACAAATTGGAGCAGTGTGGCATTGGAGGCAAATTGCTGCTATGGATAAAGGGGTGGTTGAGGGGGAGAATACAGAGAGTGGTAATCAATGGACACTGCTCATCGTGGACTAATGTTATTAGTGGAGTCCCTCGGTGTTCAGTGTTTGGTCCATTGTTGTTTCCTGTATTTATAAATGATATTGATGATGGTATATCAAGCTTAGTGTTCAAGTTGGCAGGGAATACGAAGGTTGGCAGGATTGTTAAGGACACAAATTACTAGGTTTCGGATTTTTATGACCTTAAAAATGTCAAAACATGATGAAAATATGTTATTAAATTTAACCAAATATGGCTTTAAGTATGATTAAATAATTTACCTTTGCATACCGTCTAAATGAAAATAATGTATTTACTTTTTTTATTCTTTTGAAGTTGTACAACGACTTGTTATACAAATTTCTAACAAATAATATAATAGAAATTTCACTTTTTTTTTTAATTATAAACATTAAAATAATTTTTTTAAACATACAAAAACCAAAATGTATAGGCTAAGGTAGTAGGCTACTAACACTTAAGTTGCGAAGCAACTTAACTATTAGTAGCTTTAGCAATTTAAGTACAAGTCATGCATATTAAATCTAAATTATTCATATTAAATTAAACTAAATGAAATCATGCATATTAAATCTAAATATGCATGAGCATTGAATTTGGAATGTCCATATATCTAAGCATCCAAAAATAAAAATTATGATAGATCTATTACCAGGTAATTAATTAATTTACTTAAATAAACTAAATGCAACAAGGCATATTATTTAAGAGTGTAAGGTTCTATCTAATATCGGTGTAGATACACCATAGATTAAGAACAACTACGATAATAGTGTGAAAGGCATCATTTCGTCTGTATCTCATATTCTGCTCTTCCTTCAAAACGAGTTACCCATGTATTGCACTACTCCAATAAGTAGCGCTTCACAAAAAGAGAAGACTATTGTTACTTGTCTTACCACCACCCACCGATGAAAAGCCAACTAGCTTTGAAACGGTGCTGTCTGGGTGGTGGTACTCACTGAGAATAAGTAACAATAGTCTTCTCTATTAGTGTAGCGAACTACCGTAGCTACCCTTTTTCGGGCCCGGAGGCAATTGCCTTGCCTGCCTACATGGTGGCTACGCCACTGGTGTAGCGTTACGTATTCAAGGTAGTGCAATGCATTGGCAACTCGTTGTGGAGGAAGAGCACAATATGACATATAGACTAAATTATGCCTTTCACACTACTATCGTAGTTGTTCTTTAAGTGTTATCAATGGTGTATCTACACGATATTATATTAATTAATTTACGTACCTCTTTATTGCACGCGTTGAAATATATTATTTTTCCATCCGTTTGGTATGTGTCTTTAGACTCTTCTACAAAAGAAATCCATTTTCTGAAAAGCTCGATTTTGGCTTCATTTCGCCAACAGTTGCAGTTTCTACTGCATAAAATAAGTTGAACGAATAATTCGTTGAACTCCGCATAACGCGAAACTTCCTTGGACTCAAAATGCGAAATGAAAATCCGAACCCTACTAACGACAGTACGCTGCTGCAACAGGATCAAGAAAGGTTGAGCAGATGGGCTGAGAGGTGGTAAATGAAGTTTAACATTGACAAATGTAAAGTACTACATATGGGAAACAGCAACCCCAAAGCTCGCAGTTAAGAGCAGCCATCATCAGTTTATATAAAGGAGCTAGCACCACTCTAGCAATTAATGGATACAGCTCGGATAAAATAAAACTGGAGAGGGGAGTGAGATAGGGCTGCCCCCTAAGCCCTGCTCTCTTTTCAATGGCGCTGGAGCCCATACTCAGGCAATTAGACAACTCCAGTATTATCAAAGGAGTTCATCTCCCTGGATCGAATCCCGATTGCAAATACATAGCCCATGAGGATGATGTTATTCTAACCATGTCTGATTGCAGAGTGCGCTGGACCTGTTCAGTTGAAGGAGCAGCAGTGCGTAGCACATGCTTCTTGATTAGACCAGGGTTCGAGCCCGTCACCACCAAATACGGAGGATGCGGAAAGGTCAGAAATGACCACCGCATATTCTCGAAGCAATATGGCCTTAGTTCCTAATGCTCCTAAAAACTAAACAACAACAACAACAACTTGTTCAGTTACTTTAGCCTGTCAACTGGCCTATGTCTTAATAAACAGAAAACAAAATGTCAACAATGGGGAAAGAATGCTCCACTACAGTTACCAGTGGGCCTCTCCTTCTCTGTGGAGTCCATCACCATTCTGGGAGTGCCCTTCGCAAGACAACCAAAAATAACAACCCGACAATTATTAAGCTCCTGGGAGGAAAAAATTAAAAAAGTGCGAGGAATATGAGATCACATGAATGAGCTGAAGAAATAACCGCCCCTTTCCTTCTTCATCGGCATCTTCTTCCTCTACCTTTCCCACTATCACTTTCCTACCTCTTTATTGCTCTCTTGGTCTAATAGGGGCAGTGTGTGGATAACTGAGAATCATTATCCCTTACTTTTTTTTTTCAAACGGTGCCGTCTGTGGGGGCCTGATGGCCACTGAGTTTCCTCGAATAGGTAACAACAGTCTTCTCTACTGGGGAAGCGTTGCCTATTCGAGGAATATATGAGTTTCGAGTGCGAGTTGAAGGAGCAACTGTCCCTTTCTTCCTTCTACGGCATCTCCTTCCTCTACCTCTCCTACTATCACCTTCCTACATCTTTATCTCTTTTCAAAGTCTAATAGGGATAGTATGAGGATAACCGAGAACTTTACCCGTACCATATTTCAAAACGGTGCCGTCTAGGTGGTGGTATCCATCTGAGAATAAGTAACATTAGTCTTCTCCATAGGTGAAGCGTTACTTATTCGCAGTAGTGCAATATCATGGCAACTCGTTGTGAAGGTATTCGCAAAAAATGAGATATAATAATTTAAAACGATGCCGTTTTACCAATATTCTGATTTTTTCAGATATAGCTATGTATTTCTGATGCATTTGCACTATTTTTATACGTAGTCTATCCCATTTACTTATATATTATAGTGAGGGCTAAGTTAAGAGTAGGATACTTAAGCAATGGCCATGAATTGCCACATACAGTATGAGAATTTTATATTAATATATGTTAATGGTATGACCATTTGTAAAGGGGTATAAAATAACCAATTGTATTACAGTATTATGATACTTCATATTTGCGAACATCGTGTTGCGATAGGGGAGTTTTGAAAAGAGAGATTTTAAGGGAATGTAAGTGATGTGTACATGCTGTTCAATAAAAGTTTGTTACGTGAAAATTTCGCCTCGTTGCTAAGCTCCTATTCACACCAGTAATCACCAGTCAGGCTTGGATAAGATCAAAATGGAAAAAAAGGTTATTGCATATTGGCGAACTTAAAGCATTACACAACCATTTGGAGAGGTGAGTTTCTCTTCTCGTCTCTCGCTCTCCTATGATGAGGATAATCTGGTCCTAATCAAACCGCGAGACGAACACATTAGGCCGAATGTACAGTGAAGCTGCAAAATACTGGGAGCACCCCACTTTTCTAAAGTGTGAAAGTGCAACTCAGGCGCCGCATCAGAAGGTCCAGCAACAGGCACTGAAGAGACCTTCCTCCCGAAACAAAGGGGCCGTGAAAAGGTTTTAATTTTCCCTCCCGACATTTGGTGACGTAACGCAACTCAACTGTCTCGACTTCATCATTAACTCTTCAACCGCGCACTAACAACCGAAAGTAAAGAAAATATATAGAAGAAGAAGAATTAGTTATACGGCTACGAATAATTCTACTCCTTTGTCTGGTGGAGCTGCTCAATAGGGAGCAACATTCCCTAAAAAAAAAAAAAATTTAGGCGCCTCCGTAGCCAGGTGGGAAGGAGCAGCAGTGCGTAGCACACGCTTCTTGATTAGACCGGGGTTCAAGCCCGTCACCACCAAATACGGAGGATGCGGAAAGGTCAGGGAATGACCACCGCATATTCCCGGAGCAATATGGCCTTAGTTGCTAATGCTCCTAAAAATCAAATAACAACAATATATAGCTTTCAATTCAACCTGAATTATCTGGCGATCCTAAAATTTATTTTAGGCTATCCTGCAAATTTTGAATATTTCTGTAGCATTAAAAGAGGCAAAAAGAAAAAAACTTACCATCAGGATTAGTTATAATTTATATAAATTTAAAAAATGAACCAGATGCCAATCAAAACGTATTCCTTTGGATCGGAACTGTTCTTCTACGTATTTCATTCTAGTATTGTAGTAAACTCTCGCATTAATAATGTTCATTACTTGTGTTGTTACACTTACCTCTTTTAGTTCACCTAAAGAGAAAAAATAAATAAAAACTTATAAACATTATTATTTGTTTTTTTTAAATAATATTTTTGCAATGTTTCAACCTTTACAATTAATGTTGAATATTCCTAACTACTGAACACCAAAACAATTACTTATAACTACACTATAAAAGGTTGCTGCTTGAAAACGTTTAATGGAGTATCATCTAATAGTGATTTTATGCCATGCTTGCTGCTTTAAAATACTTTTAATGGAGTATCATCTAATAGAGATTTAAATATGGCCAAAACTGGAACTCCTTCCAATTGTAAAAGTACTAGTTTTCTGCATGCTTTCATGGAACTCCTTCCAATTGTAAAAGTACTAGTTTTCTGCATGCTTTCAGAAAAATTTGAAACGTTTTGTAGGGAATAGCTGGGGAGATGGGCTTTTTAAAGCCAAAAATGAAAATTGCTTGATATCTGATTTGTGTAAGTGTGATATCTACTGGTAGTATTCTTCATACTTCTTCTTTGGAAATATTGTCAGCTGAAATGAAAGAAATTGAGAGTAAGCTTTTTCGTGTTCCAATTTTCATTTCAATCTTTTCAATTAGTGTTCAGTATTTCTCACTACTGCAATTTTACTTAAACTTTCTTCAATTTTTGTTATATGTATTCACTGTAGAGATAATTCTATAATTAACGATGTTCAAATTTAATAGCAAATAACGTGACCCCCCTACACGTAATGAACTTGCCGTTGACTACCAATTTATAAATAAGATATGCTATTCCTAATAACTGCAAGTCGGTACTAACTAATTAGAATGCAAAGTTTCACGTGTTGTTAAATTTGGTAATCTTATAAAGTAAATCTTCGAATAGAGATACACTGTACATCCTCGATCGTAACTTGTTCTAATGGACAACTGCATAATGCTTTCAAAAGGTAAGTTCATCTTTGGTTTATTCCATTTTTAATTATAATGGTTATTTGTTTAAGATATCTGAAAGGGAAAAAATATATATTTTAATGTGCGTAGTACAGTAGCTCTAACAAATAGTAATAATTGATCATTTAGAGAAACGAAGAAAAAGAACATTTCGTTCTGCGCATCCACCACCTTGCTTATTTCTTTCTCCAAGCAGCGCATGGCAACAAACAGAAATATCCAACTACAATACACGAGTACGAAGAATATAAATAACTGCCACATTTCTATTTCGTCTAATTTTTGACATAAATATTTATTATTTATCTTAATTTATTCTTTTAAGTGGCTATCTAATAGCCACTTGAACATTACCTATGTTCTTTTCTTTCTCTCCTTGTTGGTGCTGGTTGGGCTTCCTTCCCGGCTAGGGGAATCTTTCTTTCAAAATTACAAGCCTTCAAAATTTTACCTCTTCAAGCTCTCTCGCTTGTTAGATTTTCCAACTAGTGTTTTCCTATTTCTCTTTTTTCCTGAGAGAGTGTTTCGCTCTCTTTTCTTTTTCTACTTTGTTTTCTCCCACTTTCTCCTCCCTATTCCTTATTTACTATAACTAGGATTCCACTTTTTGGAATCCCACTCAGTGTAATTCAGATAGTTCCTGGAGCGCCTACACGTGACTAGAGACGGGAGTCTGGACGCAGGTAGCTTGCTCCCAGCCTCCCGGCTGCTAAGACTCCAGGGCTGGCAAACAACAACCATCACAACACACACATATACTGACATACACACACTTGCCGGCTATAAATAACCTACAGATGCTACAGCGGTATATAGGGGTAACCCTGGAGGCCGCAATCAATACAAGAATACCTTGTTCCTTCGTCTAATTTTAAGGAAATTTCGAATTGCGTCATTTTAGCGACACCGTGTACCACTAAACAACCCCTTTGTGGAAAAGAGATGGCACATACCAGGGGTCATAACAATTGATGTCCATTCACTTTTAACAAGAATGGCAACACCCATGGTCCGCAGCTAGATATCATCATTCTTCTCTCTTGCTAATTCCTTTCTACTTCTCTCTCTCAGGAATGTTTTTTTTTTTTTTGGGCTGGTGCAACATAAGCCTCAGGTTTCCTTTGCACCATATACGGCTAATAATAATAATAAACTTCCCGTGTCAAACTTTACTGCAGAACAGTACAAGCCTTCCATCATTTTCCACAACAGATTACCACACATTCGTGCTTGTCATGTGACTGACTTATAAAATAGGCAGTCTTCTACGAAATATTTCCTATGCAAAATACTGGAATGCCCAATAAGTCACAAAAACACTAACACTTATCTCTTCTACCTCGCTCACACAATTCAGGTTTGGGGCAGCTTCCATCAATTCTAGACAGAGATCATCGTATTCCCGACTTCGATGGAAGATATGCTGCCATATGTCCCGAATTTCACAAGAGCAGGTTCTTTACCATAAATTTTCATGAGATCAGGAAGTTCAAGAAATATATAATCCATTTATTGCACTCTCTATATGTTCAAAATGGAAACAGCGGGTGAAACAATACCATGAAATGCATCCTCATCACACTTCTTCCGCAAAATCCGAATAACATTAAATCCTACAGTGTCACATCACGTTGCGTTGAAAGTGAATCTGCATAATTGGTCGGTTCTTACCATTTTGGATGTTCTTACCAACGGGAAAAATAAAAAGGTGGTTAACGACACGTGCAGTTACATTTCAGGCACATTTCCAAATACTAATAGTTCGTGATTAATAACAAAATAAGTCAACCCACTGTGAACCTGACTGACGGAACGAGCCGTGAACCTGCCTGAGGGCAGAGAACTTGAAGAAGTAATTTTGAAAAGTTATATCGTAAACTGTTTAAAATCAGACGCTGTCGTGGACTGAGGACTTTAGAGAAGTAAACTTCGTGGTTGCACTGTTTGAGAGAGGCACATTTCAATGAATATTAAACACGAACAAGTGAACACATTGATATCTGGAAATATTTATGCAAATAACACTTCAGTTTGTTCAATGTAAATATAAGTATAAAAAACATAGTCGCAACAAATGTTTTTATATACCTCACGAAATAATTATAACAAAAAATATCATTTTATCGGCCATCTGGCTCAGAGGTACAATATTGACGTAAAGTGCCAGATTTAATAATATTCCCTGTATATTATTTTAAAAAGAATTAGATATTTAAAAGTATATTGAGAATTTACGAATTTATTTCCCTTTACCGCAGGGGCTCACATGTGGTGAGTATGGGCGTGGCACACCCAGGGTCCTGTCATCATTCTACTATTTCTTGATGATTCCCTTCTACTTCTGACTCTATTCTGATTCTGGGCACGAATCCGCACCACGGGAAGGTGGACCAGTTCCCCAATAGAACTCATACTGTTTCAATTCGAGACTCTGACACACCTGATGTTGCCAAATGTGGGTCAGATTCCCCCACTCCAGAGAAAAAGTTTCAGTGATGTTAAAAAAACACTCTGGAGCCGAGTCCAGATGGGAAAAAAAATCTGCCAACTCCATCAGACAGTTCCTTAGAAACAATTCTTAAGTAATCTAAAATTCTTGGCTAAATGCCTGAGTATAAAGGAGTTTGTTTATGAGTGCACACACAGGTCAAGTGTGTATATCGGTGCTGTCTGGTTGGTGGTATCCGCCGAGAATAAGTAACAACAATTCTTCTCCACCGGTGAAGTGTTACTTATTCGAAATAGTGCAATACCATGGCAACTCGTTGTGAAGATATTCACAATATGAGATATAATTGAAAGTACGTTGGTAGTTGAAATGATGTGTGCATTACCCACGCATAAACAAATTCCTTCAATTCTTAAGTACACCAGAATCCTAATATTATCAGCAGTTCCTGGATATCTGAATTCGGTTTTTCCTTGGATCAAACACGCCTTTGGCAAACCCCTGAATTTTCCTGTCCTGAAGAAAGTGACTAATATATCTTCAATTATCTTCCTCTCACTGTCATAAACGCTACATTCATACAGTGTATGGCCCCCAGTTTCTCTTGCTCCATACAAACAGAAATCCGTGTCAAGAAATCCCAACGCAAACAATTTGGCATTATGACCCATGTCCCCTTATTTATTTATTTATTTGTCACGCACAGATCATAAATAACGGTACGAACGCTAGTAGTTACAGAAAGCAAAAAACAGTAATAATCAATACAAAACTAGAATTAAAATATATACAAAAATTGCATTAAGAAACAGAGTAAGGAGCAAATTCTTATAGAAAGATGGATTAAGAGTAAAATCAATATTGTACTTATTCAATACCTGAAGGAAACGAAACAGAGGACTACCAAGTAAGTAGCATATTTGATTATTATTATATGAAACAGTATTGTATCCAGGAGTAAAGGAAATAGGTTTAGGGAATGTACAAGTGTTAGGAGTTAATTAGGGAATAAGACAAGAAGAATGAATCATGTTTCCTTTTATATAACTGTCGAATAAGAACGAATCAGAGTGAAGGGAAACTGCAATAACAATAACACAGGCAAGACATCTTCCTGCATACAAACAGATTGGTATTAAGGGTAAGTTGCTACAATGGATAAAAGGATGGTTAAGTGGGAGAAGACAGAGGGTGGTAATCAATGGGTGCTGATCTTTGTGGACTAATGTTATTAGTGGAGTCCCACAGGGTTCGGTGTTGGGTCCACTGTTGTTTTGTCTATTTATCCATGATATTGATGAAGGTATATCAGGCTTAGTGTCGAAAATTGCAGATGATACAAAGGTTGGCAGGGTTGTTAATGACAGTAATGGCAGTGTGCTACTGCAACAGGATCTAGAAAATTTGGGCAGATGAGCTACGAAGTGGCAACTGAAGTTTAAGCTTGACAAATGCAAAGTACTGCATATGGGTAGAAGTAACCCCAGAGAAACGTACTAACTGTGTGGTACTACACTTAAGGTGGTAGAAAATGAAAAAGACTTGGGAGTAATTGTGCAGGCAGATATGAAGTTTTCTGAGCAATGCAGACAGGTTGACAGGACAGGTCACGGGGTTTTGTCAATGATATATAGGAATTTTGCTAGCAGGGAGAAGGAGGTGATTGTCCCTCTGTATAAGGCAATGGTCAGGCCACGCCTTGAGTACTGCGTACAGGTCTGGAGGCCTCATTTTAGGAAGGATGTAGATTTACTTGAGCGTGTACAGAGAAGGGCAACAAGATTGGTGAGGGGAATGAAGGGGCCTCTTACCAAGAGAGGCTTAAATTCTGAAAATTGCAGTGACTGGAGACTAGGCACCTGTGCGGTGATTTGATTGAGATGTGTAAGGCCTTGAATGGGTTTAGCACGCTGAATTCTGATGGAATCCTTCCACTTGTTCAGATTACGAATCTAAAGGGGCATATATTCAAATTAAGAAAAGATAGATGTGCGGAAATTTGCCTTAAGCCAGCGAGTGGTTAATTGCTGGAACAAACTTCCATCTGTAGCTGTGGAAGTTGATAGGTTGAATAAATTTAAGAAGGAACTGGACAGGCGTTTGGAGGGAATGGTGTGATTTTTTTTTTGGCTGATGCTGCATAAGCTCATACACTTACTTTCTTGCATCACATGCCACTACTACTACTACTGCTACGATTCAGAGAAAATGAAATAACGTTACGATTGTAAATGATTATTAATACGAATATTAATAGTAATAAATAAAATAGAGTTAGAGAGTGAAAAAGCGTGAATATCGTTCAGAGAGAAGTCATGTAATGTGTTCACTTTCAAAGTAGTGCAAATACCACAATTCAAAGATACTTCTGTACAGGTATACAAGTTCAGGTTAGCACTGACCAAAATGAGACATTGTAAATCCAAATTTCTATTTAATGAAAGCCGACATATTTTTAATAAAATAATTGATAAAGTTAATTGGAATATCGTTAATGCGTAATTTAGTATATAAGCCATTTCAGGCATTAATGAAAAGTGTTTGATTGGTGCTTAAATTTGCAAGACGAATAATTTGTGTACAGATGATGTTTTTATGAACTTTGATTAGACAGTATGAACCAGAGCTGTAATGCTGAATACGTTTATATCAATATGTGTATGTATAAGAATAAGATGAGTTCCTCAGTTAATAACGTACATAAACACATCCTATGATACTCCAAAATTATACGTAATGCAAATTTAAGCACCAATCAACACTTGTGCAGAGTTACCTTGAACATGATGTGACCCTGTACGATTTAGTGTTAGGCAGATTTTGCGGAAGAAGTGCGATGAGGATGCATTTCCTGGTAGAGCTTCACCCGCTGTTTCCATTTTGAATATAGAGAGTGCAATAAATGGATTATATTTCTTGAACTTCCTGATCTCATGAAATTTTATGGTAAACAGCCTGCGTCTGTGAAATTCGGCAGAGATTACATCATATCTTACATCGAAGTCAAGAATACGATGATCTATGGCTACAATTGGGGGAGCTGCCCTTAACCTGAATTATCTGAGCGAGGGAGAAGAGACAGTGTTAGTGTTTTTGTGACTTTTTGGGCATTCCAGCATTTTGCACAGGAAATGTTTCCTAGAAGACGGACTATTTGCTAACTCAGTCCCATGGCAAGCACGAATGTGTGGTAATCTATTCTGGAAAATGATCGACCGCTTGTATTTTTTTTTTTTTTTTTTTAGTAATTGTTGGCGCATCGGCTTCTGTGGCCATAATGCACCTCCTACGGTTTTTGCAGTACTTTGATCCAAGCCCGAGGCGGGATTCGAACCCGCGACCTTTGGGTTGCCAGGCAGGCACTTTACCTACCCGTCTAGCCCAGTCGGCCGACCGCTTGTAGTTTTCTGCAGTAAAGTCTGACACAAGATTCACGGGGAGTTGTTATTATTATTAGCTATATGGTGCAACGGAAATCTGAGGCTTATACATTCCTGAGAGAGAGAGAGAGAGAGAGAGAGAGAGAGAGAGAGAGAGAGAGAGAGAGAGAGAGAGAGAGACAAAAGTAGAAAGGAATCACCCAGAGAGAGAAGAATGGGGACTCTGGGTGTTGCCATTCTGTACCGAGTATCAGCCCATAAGGCGAAAGTATAGTGCAAGGCCATTATTTCGAGTTGTATAGTTCTCTATGAAGAGAAGTTTTTAAAATGCTGTCATTATTACGAGTAGAGAATGCATCCTGTGGTTGTGTATGAGAGAGAGAGAGAGGACTGGGACTGTAAGATATCATTAATTTAGAGATTGTAAGAGTCAGCTTGGCAGTCAGTCTTCCATCTACTTCTTTTGAGAAGTAGATGGAATTTCATATGTTAATTCAAAAGAACATGAATGCCTGTACGATGGAGAGTGGAAAGAGTTTATATAATATTGGTCATTAATGAATCCGACTGCCTTCTTTTGTTTTGGCGTATATTCCAGTAGCTGGAGTAGCACAGATTAAGGTTTTTCAAATACGTAAGCAGTACTCACATATCTAAGAACGGTACTAGCATCAGAAAGACCATGGGTGCGATTTACAATTAAGGTTACTAAAGTAGGCAAACGATTTGAATTTTCAAATAATAGAGAAAACAGGATAGTTGTTGTGGGGGTTTTAGGCACATTTAAAAACTTAGGCCATATTGCGCCGTATATCTCTGATCTGCTTGCTGTTTTCTGGACGAAATACCCCAGCTTTCGATGGAAGAAAAACCACGTTACCCTCGACTGAGACCGACTAACTCAGCCAATTTTTGAAAAAGACCCAAAAAAATTGTTCGCATCATTGACGGGATTCAGAGTCAGAACTTTTACACCCTGTGTGGGAAGGATGGTGATTATTCCAACTGCTACCCAAGACGACAATACAGGATAGAGTTTTATTTAATGTCTTCTGTATTGAATAACCACAGATGGAAGGATGAATTGGATATCACTCAGAAAGAGAAACCTAATGAAACACATTTGAAAGTTTCAAACGCCAGCAACCAGAACAGCTTATAGAGTGTTTCCAGACTTTTCTATCGAAGTTACCCAAAGAATAGTGTAACACTTGAGATTCTCTGTAGAACGATAGCGAAAGAGTTCACTGTTAATAATTTCGATTTGTTTCCCTGTTTTCATAACCCGAGTTTCGAGAAATAAAATCATCTAGCCCTTGTTCGACATCATCGATTAAATCAACCATGTTGTGAAGAAAAAAAAAAAAACCTAAAAAATTCCAGGTCTCACTCAGATGGTTCAAACTCGCACCTTTTCTATCCAAATTGGGAGCTGGGTGATTATAACCATTGTGTTACCTCCAAGGGCACTTTGAAATCATTTGGTTTTAAAACGCACTCAAAATGATCCTCTTTTATTCAAACGAAAAGTTTAAATATTTTCTAATCATTCTCATAAGGAAATATAAGAAATGTGTTAATCAGATATGACTCGTACTTTGTAACAGACTTCGTTACCCCTGTACTTTGTATGTTGCTTTGCCGTATAGCTTAATTGCATTGCGTCACGCAATTTTAAGAATTAGCAATTTGTATGCCTTTACAGGGTATTCGCATTTTAAATCGAAAGCAGTAAATGCTTATTATCTATTCATTGTGAGGTGATTACCAATTAATGGGTAAGTATCGCGTAATATGGAAAATACAACAGTTATTTTCTGCTGCCCTCTCCTCAAGTTTCTAATGACACGATAAATAGTAACAATAAGAGTAGTAGTAATAACACAGGCATTTGATGCAAGAGAGCAAGCTTATATGTCGTATTAGCGAAAAAAAAATAAACAAATCACGCATCCATTCCCTCTAAAAGTTTGTCCAGTTCCTCCGTGAATTCATTTAATCTTCCAACTTTCAAACCGACAGATGTAAGTTTGTTCCAGCAATTAACCAGTCGCCACCAAAGGCAATTTTCTGCACATCTATTCTATAACTGTCGGAATTTCCCCAATTTGTATTTATACCCCTTCAGGTTCGTAATCTCAGCAAGTGAAGAATCCCATCACAATTCAACGAGCTCAAACCATCCAAGGACTTATATACCTCAATCAAATCACCTCGCAGGTGGCTAGTCTCCAGCCCCTGGAATTTGCAGAACTGAAGTGTTTCTTAATAAGAGGACCCCTTCGTTCCCCTCACCAATTTTGTTGCCCTTCTCTGTACTCGTTTTAGCAACTCTACATCCTTCCTAAAATGGGGCTTCCAGATCTGTACGCAGTGCTCAAGGCGTGACTGACCATTGCTTTATACAAAGGGATAATCACCTCCATTTCCCTACTAGCAAAATTTCTGTATATCATTAACAATACCCTATGATTTTCTCTGGCAGCCTGTCTGCACTGATCAGAAAATTTCATATCTGACTGCACAATTATTCCCAGGCATTTTTCATTTTCCACCACCCTAAATGTATGAACCTGGTACGTTTCTCTGGGGCTACTGCCTCCCCCCCCCCATATGCAGTACTTTGCATTTGTCAATGTTAAACTTCAGTTGCCACTTCTCAGCCCATCTGGCCAACTTTTCTAAATCTTTTTGCAGTAGCACGTTGCCATTACTGTCATCAACAGCCCTGCCAATATTTGTATCATCTGCAAACTTGGGCATGAAGCCTGATATAGCATTGATAAATATACAAAATATTCATCAATATCATTGATAAATATAGAAAACAACAGTGAGCCCAACACGGAATCCTGGGGGACTTCCACTAATAACATTAGTCCAGGAAGAGTAGCGTCCATTGATTACCACTGTCTGTCTTCTCCCACTCAACCATCCTTTTATGCATTGTAGCAACTTACCTTTAATTCCATACCTCTACAATTTGTACCGCGGTCTTCGATGTGCAACAGTGTCAAAAGCTTTCCTGAAATCCAAGTATATGAGATCAAAATTATTCTTCGCACGCAATTCCTTTGTGACCACATTATAGTATCCAATAAAATTGGTCACACAAGTCTTCCCCTTAACAAACCCACGCTGTGTCTCAACTATTACTGCAGCCTTGTCTAGATGATCCTGTGTTGCATCTTTAACCACTGATTCCATTATTTTCCCCGGAACAGAAATTAAACTAACAGGTCTGTAATTATTCGAGTCACCTTTAGATCACCCTTTGTGAATTGGGGATACATTTTCATATCTCTAGTTCGTGGGGACTTCCCCTGAATCCAAGGATGCTCTTATAATTATGGCTAAGAGTTTGCTTACTTCCTTTGCTGCCTAATCCCTTATTATCATAATCACCAGGTAAATTGTTGCAACTCCTGTGAAATAAGGTGAATCAGAATATACGAGGCCCAATCAAAATGTCTTGAAAGTTTATATTAATTAAAAAACAAGCAGTGGAGGTGAAAGACCAAAATGACGGATAAGCGCTAGGATGCGATGGCCATATTGTTGGTTAGATCCGATTTTGACCTCCACGAAACAAAATAGTGGGCGGTGTGGACCCGTCAAGTTCAGACGTGCCTTTTTGTTCACTGTCGCAATCGTAATGGATATAAAAGTGGAAAAAGGTTCCTGCGTTAAAAAGTTTCTACAGGCGTGGCGTAGCCGAGTGGTCAGAGCAAGAGTGTAGTAAACTAGGTCTATTATAAAGCGGTTTTAATTCGATTGATGAAAAAAAAAAGGGTCAGAGTATAATATCAGCAGTTGTTGAAAACGGTGGATGATTTTCCAACAAGGCAATGCTCCTGCATACATTGCACTCTCCATTCAAGAAATGTTGACCCCCAAACAAAAGTTCCTGTAGTAGTCTAATGTAAATGTTCCACGAGTTTGTTCCTCTTCGCGAAACTCAAAATGAAGCTGAAAGAGCAAACATTTGATGAAACACCAACCATCCAACAGAATGCGACAACTGAATTCAACTTGCTCGCTGTTGAATACATCTTACAATCCTTCCAGAAGAGTCAGAAACTTTGGGATACTTGTATATTATCAAGGGAGGGAAAACAATTTAAAGAGGATCCCTTGTAAAAATATATTGTATATACGCTAATTTATTTTAGTGTAGAAGAACTCGTATGTAAGCTTTAATCTATGTGCGTATCTTAAACAGTTGTTCTCTGTTGGTTTCCTTATACCAGGAATGCCTAGTAATTTTCTAGCGTGTCTTCAACTGTGACGTACCTCAATCAGAAACGCCCTTGTTACTTTGATAAGCGAACGAAAACTGTTAAATTCAGAATTCCGGTTCCTGAAAATACTGCGCTTTCCACGTTTAGGGGTAAATAGCCGTTGTGGGCTGTTTCTGTTCATAATAGAAACTAAGAGTAGCGCTTGAGAATTGTGACAATTCAACTTCCATAAATTTTTGAGCTTCTAATTACGAAAGAGAAAGTTGAGAGAACGAATCTGACGAAACGAAGCGAAAAGTCTGTCCAGACTCGACCATAATTACAGGGGACGTTTCAGAGCGTTTCAGGACGTTTCTGTTGAGGGTCTTGTGTGTCTGGTGGAAATGATTTCAGCCACTAATCTCTGCGATGTGGGGAGGTTCGCTAATAATTTTGTTGCGAAAATTATTTTGTCTGCATCTGCTTTGTAGTCAAAACGTTACCTGAATTAAGAGGACGTAGAAAAACAGCACACAGATGGAGAGAAAAAAGAGGTAGGCCAAAGAAAAAAATATTTACACTTAAAATTACAATGAGAAAATTAAGTGGTGGAGACCTTTTATTTCTTTTCATTTTTATCCCATACGAGACGTATGGGATACAAATGAAAGGTGAGCGCAAAAAATAAAAAGTAAACTCAATTTAAATATTAAAAATAAATAATACAAACAAGAAATGAAACGGAAGAAAGAATAAAAAACAGAGTTGACACCAAAGAGCGCCATTAGTAGGAAATAGGACTTATTATACACTAATTCAAAAACTACATCTGATGTTCTTTATCAAATTTAGTATTTTAAATTTTTATGCTGTTTGTTTGTTGCTATATTAATAATTGCATCTGTTTCATATTTTAATAAAATCAACCAGTCTAATTTCAAGAGATTCATACGAAATATTTAGGCGCCTCCGTAGCCAGGTGGAAAGGAGCAGCAGTGCATAGCACACGCTTCTTGATTAGACCGGGGTTCGAGCGCGTCACCACCAAATACGGAGGATGCGGAAAGGTCAGGGAATGACCACCGCATATTCCAGAGCAATATGGCCTTAGTTGCTAAAGCTCCTAAAAACCAAAAATAACTAACTAACTAACGAAATATTTAAAATTTTATTAATTTCCTGTAACTGTCTTCGTATAGCAATTTCTGTAATTCGAATTAAAGATTTAATCTGCAAAGTGCGTATACTTTCGACGAACCCTTAATGCTTGTTACACTTTAGTATAACTAATGACAAATGATGCAAGCTTATGCTGCATCAGCAACAAAAACTCTACACTCCATCTGTCTTCTTTTCCAATAATTTCTCAAATTCTTCTTTAAATTTATTCAAACTTTCCACTCGGTACCAAAATACAAAAATATAACTTGAAATATAAATTGATAATAAGAATTTAGAAATTTATATAAAACTACTCACCCGCAAAAATCAGGTAACACCTGGCTGAAAGCCAATTTTCGAGCATCTGTCTTTAAAACAACCTTTCAATAGAGATTTATGTCCTCTTATGTGTCTTATCTGAGCAAGAAAAGGGTGCTCTCAGCACTTAATTTACTCAATCCATTTAAAGTTTAAAAACACTTCAATCATGAAAATAACAGCAATATTCTCCAGGGATATAACCACGGGCGGCTCGTTGGTAGACACTGCGGAACTGCAGCGCCCCCAGCTTTTTAAATCCAAATATACAGTGAACGGAGGGTTATATGAAATTTTGTGAAGAACGATGCAACGCAATGAATATTTTTATTAACAGGTAACGCATAAAGCATACTTATCCTCTGTTACCAAAAATCATTTCAATAAACGAATCGAAACACGAAATTGTTTTCAACTTTGAAGTTTAACCGTAGGCGGAACTGTTCGCTACCCAATTCCACACTTTTACGCCTCGGTGGTTGAGTCAACGCTTAGTTCGCAGGTTGCCAATGGGCATTTTCTAGCGGGGATAAAACGAATCAAAGGAACTACGGAGCGTGCAGTGCCGATTTGAACAAGAGTAGCGGTGCGTGCACTTTGAACCAAACTAACCAGGGGGAGCGGTCTGCCACCCCTCACCGTCGACTAATGTTATTAGTGGAGTCCCTCAGGGTTCAGTGTTGGGTCCATTGTTGCTTTCTGTTTTTATAAATGATATTGATGATGGTATATCAAGCTTAATTGGCATTAGCATTAGTAGAGGCATTTGATGCAAGAAAGCAAGCTTATGCAGCATCAGCCAAAAAAAATAATAATAATAAAAATAAATAAATAAATAACCACTTCCACTTCACCCCTCTGTTCGTTCGAAATACCTGTCCAGCTGAGCCTTAAACTTATTCAGGCTTTCAACCTCCACGACAAGGGATGGAAGTCTGTTCCACCAACCAACTACCCGCTGGCTAAAGGCAAATTTCCTCACGTCTATCCTACATCTCTCTTTCCTCAATTAGAATTTATGCCCTATCAGATGATTATTCTGAGCAAGAGGAAGAATTCCATCAGCATTGAGCATGCTCAAACCATTCAAGGCTTTATACACCTCTATCAGATCACCTCGCTGGTGCCTAGTCTCCAGACACTGTATTTGCAAAACTTAAGCCTTTCTTCGTAAGAGCACCCCTTTGTTCCATTCACCAATCTT
The DNA here is from genome assembly GCF_048544385.1 of Mastigoproctus giganteus. Classification (NCBI taxonomy): domain Eukaryota; kingdom Metazoa; phylum Arthropoda; class Arachnida; order Uropygi; family Thelyphonidae; genus Mastigoproctus; species Mastigoproctus giganteus. The sequence goes on from NC_143577.1 coordinate 14,234,238, forward strand.
GTTGCCCTTCTCTGTACTCGTTCCAGCATCTCTACATCCTTCTTGAAATGAGGCCTCCAGACCTGTATACAGTACTCTATGTGTGGCCTGACCATTGCCTTATACAAGGGAATAATCACCTCCTTATCCCTGCTAGAAAAATTCCTGTATATCATCGACAATACACCATGAGCTACTCTTGCAGCCCGTCTGCACTGCTCAGAAAACTTCATATCTGCCTGTACAACCACCCCCAGGTCCGTTTCATTCTCTACCACTGTCCGTGTAGTACCACAGAGTTGATACGTTGCTCTGGGGTTCCTCTTTCCCATATGTAGTACTTTACATTTGTCAATGTTAAATTTCATTTGCCACCTCTCAGCCCATCTGCTCAACCTTTCCAGATCCTGTTGCAGTAGCATATTGTCAGTAGTGTCCTTGACAACCCTGCCAACCTTCGTATCGTCTGCAAACTTGGACATTAAGCTTGATATACCATCATCAATATCATTTATAAATACAGAAAACAATAATGGACCCAATACTGAACCCTGAGGGACTCCACTAATAACATTAGTCCACGATGAGCAGTGCCCATTGATTATGTCCATAATGTCCAAGTTTGCAGACGATACAAAGATTGCCAGGGTTGTTAAGGACACTGACTTGACACTACTGACTTGAGCACTGTATACAGGTCTGGACGCCTCATTTCAAGAAGGATATAGAGCTGCTGGAAGGAGTACAGAGAAGGGAAATAAGATTAGTGAATGGAACAAAGGGGTGCTCTTACGAAGAAAGGCTTAAGTTTTGCAAATTACAGTGTCTGGAGACTAGGCACCGGCGAGGTGATCTGATAGAGGTGTATAAGGCCTTGAATGGTTTGAGCATGCTCAATGCGGATGGGAATCTTCCTCTTGCTCAGAATAATCGCCTGAGAGGGCATAAATTCAAATTGAGGAAAGACAGATGGAGGATAGACGTGCGGAAATTTGCCTTTAGCCAGCGGGTGGTTGGTTGGTGGAACGGACTTCCATCCCTTGTTGCGGAAGTTGATAGCCTAAATAAATTTAAGGCTCAGCTGGACAGGTATTTCGAATGAACGGAGGGGTGAAATGGGAGTAGTGTTTTTTTTTTTTTTTTTGGCTGATGCTGAATAAGCTCCTGCCTTCTTGCTTGCATCGTATGCCTCTACTAATGCTAAACTCTCTTCCTCAACCTCTGCTGACAGTCAATTTATCTAATGATGTACAGCACGCTGCCCGAAAGTAAATGTCATGTGATCTAGCCTTCTGTTGCTCTCTAAGGGTTTATATTTGTGATCCTTAAGTCTTTTTTCTCCTACATTGAAAATAGATCCTTCGTTCATTATAAAGAACCTTATATACCTCAGCCAGATCTCTCCTCTACAGGATATCTAGGTGCCATTGATCACTTTCTAAGTCCTTTTTTCAAAATACCCTGATTCTCTTCGTTAACACACTTCCCACCTTTACATCATCAGAATTTTTGACGATTTCCCCTGCACTTCCTTATCAATGTTGATAAAGTAGCTCCAACACTGATCCCTGCTCGACTGGACCACACTGATTAATGTCTATTGATGACTATGAATATCTATCTTTTAACCATCCCCTAATTCAACGATGGATCTTACCAGTAATCCTAATTTTCACCCGTTTAAATAATGTTTTTGAGAAACCATATCAAAAGCTTTAGTGAAGTCAAGGTAAACAATGTCAAAGTTGTTTCTTGCATCCAACTGTTTTTTTAACTTTGTCATATCGATGAAGTAGATTGGTCAAGCAAGACTTCCCCTTCACCAACCCAAAAAACTGATACCATTCCACAGAATTATATTATTTTTCCACTGTTGATAGAACCACGAATATCACATATTATCTTGAAGTGCCTTCAATTCAACAGATCCATTGATTTGTATGGTCGAAATACGACCTCTCTTAATATATCAGTTCTCATTAAACCCTTAATGTTTGCAATTAACTTGAATTGGGGTTTCTAAATTCTCGGCATTTTTTAATCTTCGGGAACGGGAAATTGCGGTTGCCGACAGTTCTCGAGAATTCCCGAAAATTTTATTTTATTCATTAAATATTTGCCATATTTTTGTCCTTATTCTAGTCATAAAACACTATAACAATGAACTACACATTGTGGTGTAGAAGTAAAAAACTAATATTTAAGGAGAATTCGATATTAAAAAATAAGACGCATTGATGAATGTAAAGAAAAAGAAATCCGAAGTAAACACTAATACTCATACATAAAAATTCATCTCACTTCTTAAAAATGAAAATATCACAGATTACAGTATAGTTCAGGGCTAAAGCTTCAGGTTACGTAAGGGGTTAATTAATGTACAAGTTGGTGCAATTGCACCATTTTTGTACGTAGCCAAATACTTAAATGGTTATGAACTGGCATCATTAAGTATATCTCATATTGTGAATACCTTCACAACGAGTTGCCGTGGTATTGCATTACTTCCAATATGTAACACCACCGTAGGAGAAGACTATTGCTACTTATCCTTACTGGACACCACCACCCATACGCAGAGCCGTACCGACGGTGAGGCGAACGAGGCTCTTGCCTCGGGTTAAAAGCTGAAAGAGGCGCCAAAAGAAAGATTAAATAATTTCCAAAGTTGCCATCATTCACAGTAGGATGCAATGTTTCATTTTTGCCTCAGGTACTAAAATGGCTCAGCACGGCCCTGCCCATACGGTACCGTTTCGTAGCTTATTGGCTATACATCAGTTAGGTGGGCAGGTACCCAGGTACACCATCAGGCAACTCTCATATGTGAAGTTATACTTCGCAACTGAGTTGTCATCATTGCAAAACCTGGGTACCTGTATACCCACCGATAAGGACCCAATAAGCTCCGAAACAGTGTCGTATGGTTCACTGAATTGCTAGGAAAGGAACATACTGGTCCAACAGTAGAGATAATAACACCTTTTTACAAATTGGTAATCAGGCACTTACAAGAATTATCTGCAGGGGGATTATACATGGGAAACAAGCTCAAGATTTCAGAAATTTATTGGAAGTTATCCGATATGAATGTACCGGCAGTACCGGTGCCACGAAGCTGGCTGAGACTGAACACGACTCAGATGTTAAGTAACCTACATCACCACATAGCTTACGAGTCACGAAGAGACCTGGCATGGAGAATAATACACGGACACCTGCCAGTGGAGAAAAATAAAGCCAAATTCTGGGGGCATATGAATGTTGAGTGTCTATATTGTAAGGCGTGTGAAACAGTGGAACACGCATTTTTCTCTTATCCGGTTACTCAGCGCATCTGGATTAGTGTGCATAAAACAATGAGAATACCGCGCTTGACTAGGGAACAAGTACTATTTCTACAGTTTCCAGCCCCGATTTCCAGAGCAACGAGCATCTTGATATACCTCCTAAATGAAGGTAAATATCAGGCTTGGAAAATCAGGAAAAGAAAAGAAGAAGGCTCTGCAGCGGAGGTGTCAAAATGCGTCCTTCGAATGATGCATGCTGTAATAAGAAGATTCTTGGTACTAGAGTTACTGCAACTTGGAAAGCAAAGATTTTTACAGTTATGGTGCTTCCCCACACCTCTATGTCGACTAATAGATAATAACATATATGTGCAGCTTAGATGGTAATGATCAGTCTAGGCTAGGGGTGTTACAAACCAACCAGATTAGCTTAGTTATTAGTGGATAGGGACCAGGTCAGCTGCAGGCATTTGGTCTCTCTCCTGTATGTACGGCGGCTAAGCTTTGATAGCTGCAGGTGGTAAAAGGAATGTGTAAGAGGGAGATGACCCTAGAACCCATGTAGGGCAAGCCAACTCCAGGCGGTTGCCAACTTGGCGGTCACATGGACTGGGCCTTCCTTGGAGTGTGTCAGTGGATGAGTGAATAGCCCAATAGGGTTAAGTCATACAGAGATGAGTGGATAAGGGCGACTGTCCCGTTTGGGGTTTTTTTAAGCCATACAGGCCACTAGATAGGACCAATAAAGGGTCCCTGAAGGGTTAATTCTATAGAAATATCCGGAAACTGGAAAGCACGTCTGGTCTAACCAGTAAGCCTATCTACCCACTGATGAAGGCTAAAGAGCCAGAAACGGCACCACAGGAAGATCTTAAACATCTTTGCAGGACTCTGACTGGGTAACAACAGTCCCCGTCAGGGGGCGCATTGCCCAGCCGGGGAACGAAGCTCTGAGTTCGTACGAATTATAACTAATTATCCCTTTCATTCTTCTACGGCATCTTTTCCTCTTCCTCTCTTACTATCACTTTCCTACCTCTTTTTTTCTTTGCTCAGTCTTATAGGGATATTGAGGATAGCTGATATCTTTATCCCATACCATATTTAAAAACAGTGTCGTATGGGTGTTGGCATCCACTGAGAATACGTAACAACAGTCTTCTCCTATAGGGAAGCGTTACTTATTCGAAGTATTGCAATACCGTGGCTACTCGTTTTGAAGGAATTCATAGTATGAGATATACAGGGGATCCTCGTTGTCCTAGCATAATTGGTTCCAGAATATTCCACTTAAAACGGAGACAAAATTTTCGTAATGTTTATTATTTAAATAAATGAAACTAGCCATAATACTTTAAGAATTTAAGATTCTATATGTACATACACCACAGACAAATCTTAAAGAAAAACTACGGTAGTAGTGTGAAAGCATCATTTCTTCTGTATCTCAATTTGCTCTCATCCTTCACAACGAGTTGCCATATATTGCACTACCTACCTTAAATAAGTAACGCTTCACTAATAGAGAAGTCTATTATTGCTTATTCTCGGTGGGCGCCAGCACCCAGACGGCACCGTTTCATCGCTAGTTGGCTTTTCATCGGTGGGTGGGCAGGTAGCCTGGTATCGCAAGTGAAGAGTATCTTATTCGAAGTAGTGCAATACATGGGCAGCTCGTTGTGAAGGATGAGTAGATATGGTGTATCTACACCGATATTGTATAGTAATGGTTATTATATACTTGTACATATTAAAAAATGGACGAAGGAACTGAAAAATGGGAAAATTATTTTATTAGACATTTTTTATTATAAAAGAAGGTTGTTCTCACAAAAAATATTCAAGTGCTTGATCCATTTTCTCAAGGGAAAAAGCTTTAATTTTCAAATCTTCGTAACTGCGAGAATTGGGATAATGAATACTCGAATACCGGGGACCCCTGTACTTAATGATGCCAATTCATAACTACTTAAGAAGTTGGCTACGTACAGAAATTATGCAATTGCACTAACCTGTACGCGAGGAAATTGTCTTCTTTTATTGGAATCAATATCTCCTTTTGACATTGAAATGGAAATATCTCTTCCTAATTCTGTTTTTATATCCGCTTCTAATCCCTGGGTTCCGAATTTTCCATTTCATTGTTCGTATTATTTTTTCTTTCAGATTCTTCTATTGAAGTAAACTTTTCTTTGAAAATTTGTTCCATTATGGATTTTACAAATGGGATAATTTCATTTTTATTTGCCATAGCAATAAAAAAAATAATTATTAACCTCATTTAAGGCTGAACTGCGGATTATGGGTACACCTTGTCACCTCGTTGCGATGGCCAAATTCTGAAAAACAAAAGAAATGTTTTTTTTTTTTTTTTAATTGGCTCATTTTTGGCTTGTGAAAAAAAAAGGTTAGATTAGTTTACGCCAGTAATTCGGGACAGATTCAAGTATAACCCTATTTGGATTGCTTAAATATCTAATAAGGGACACTTAAAGACTTTATCTCTACGTTTAAAAAAGATGCTGTTTAACCTCCTTTAAAACCTTAATACTTAAAATAGAATTTTGATTTTCCAAATTACGAAAGATGAATGTAAAAATTCCTTCGCTTTTTAGTAGATTTGCTATCTGATTAACAAATCTACTAACAAAACGCCGTCTCAAAGATCGTCTGGAGGAGCACACTAAGGCAATAAGAAATGCGGAGTATGGTAAGTCCGCCGTGGGCGAGCATTTTTGGGAGAAGCAGCACCAGAACTCTCCGGACAATAATATCATCACCGATCGGGCGCATAAGTTCTGGGACTGCAAGTGGCTCGAGAGTTTGCGGATCTGTTCCACAGTGAACATTAACAGAGATAGAGCAACGCGGATCCATCACCTCTTCGAGACTACTATCCTCAGAAAGGATGAACGGTTCCATATGAGCCACTTCCGGTTCCATAACACAAGAGAAAGGAATACTTGGGAATGAATGAAAGCACGTGATGAGTACCGTGAACCTGCTGGTATTTAAAGACGCACCGCAGACCAAAGAAAATACCGCTGAAGACGAAGGCAGGAGCCTTCGAAAGCTATGGTTTTATCGCTTTTAATTTAGTATATTTTAATGTGTTTTATTATACTTAACCCAGTATATTTTAATATATATTTTAGTTGTAAAGTTAAATATAATTTATTATAAATACATAGCTCTCAAGATTTTCGTTGTGTTTTATTTCTACATCAGGTTGGTGAAAAACATTTAAAATTACAATATGCTATCTGATTACTTCAACTGCGAGTTGTACTGGTTTTAAGCAGTTTAATATATCTTCGACGATTTTTTGATATCCGTCCGTGTTATCCGTGTGAAAATCCTTAAAAATCTCTCACTTTGTAATGAAATGGTTATTGGCAACTACAGTATATTTAAACAAAAATTAAGCATTTTAAAATAAATTACGGAACAGGCTGAATATTACAAAAACAAAAAATCTAAATTTGTCGTGAAATGTTTTTGCGTTTCCCGGGAATCGGGAATTTTAAAATTAGGATTTTTTCCCTGGAGTTCTGGAGAAGAAATTCTCGGGAAGATACCCTAACTTGAATGTACGTTTGAAACAATTCATCCACTCCCACTCCCTATCTACATCCTTCAGAATGTGCATCGCTTTGTTTACAAAAGCCTACAGTAGCCTCTGTTTCCAATAAACAGGCAGGCAAGGATTTAAACACCGAAATTAAATGGCTAGGGAGACTAGATTCTTAACAGATGATTTAGACGCTAGTGCAATCTGTGCCAAGCTTTCCAACTGATGAAAGGATTGTAGGAGTCTCAGTTATTCGAACGTCTTAGGGAATATTAGTCTATATTTTTAATGCTGAGAACAAGAAGGTTGGTGGAGGCTATGATTCTTTTTTTTTGTGTAAACCCCAAACACCAGACGTATTAGAACCTATAGTACTTTGTACCGTGCTTGGGTTGGAGGTTGAGAAGACGAAAGAAGATATTTGTTGACATTGGACTTGAACTTCTGTAGACTGTAATCTTCAGGCAGGAAATACTCATGAGGGAAGGTTGTTCCAGAAAATGGCAGTTGAATGAATAAACGAGGAAGATGAAAAGTTGGTTCTGTGAGTTTGAAGTTGGACAGTAAATGGATGTTGGCTGGTGGCGGCACGTGTTCCGACTGTTTTGAAAGAGAGAGCGGGAATTATAGAAGCCAATTCAGAAGAACAGAGCCCATGGAAGTATCTGAAGAAGAGGCATGCAGCACAAACAGTACGTCTATGGGACAGCGAGTGGACAGACTCTGTTAGAGATGAATCATTAATTAACCTAACTGCCCTCTTCTGAATGGAATCAAGAAGCCTGAGAGAGGTTTTGGGGGCACCACCCCAGATGTGGGAACAATATTCCATGGCAGGGCGGATTTGCGATTTATACAGAGTGAGCTGTTTGGAAAAAAAGTAACGCCGAGAGCGAAAGAGAAAACCCTGTTTTTTAGATGCAGAGGAAGCAATATTTGTAATGTGCTTGTTCCAAGAGAGATTAGAAGTCAGGGTAATCCCCGAAAGAGATATATCCTTTTGCCTAGAAATTGGAGTGTCACTAAAGATAAGCATAGGAGCAGAAGAATCCTTTTTGCGAGATATAAGGCAAGACTGAGTTTTAGAAGGGTTGAAATCAACTAAGTTGTCTTTGCCCCACTGGAGAAATACCTGAAGATCGGCATTTAAGGAATTGGTAGCAGATTTTCAAGAAGTTGAAGTTGATTGAGCAGGACAAGGTTTCTCATAATGGAAAGTGGAATGCAATGTGCGATCATCGGATGGATAGGATTTCCAGTCAATGGAAGAAGGTCATTAATATACAAGAGGAAAAGAGTGGGGGAAAGAACTGAACCTAGGGGGACACAGGCGTTAGTGGAGAAGTTAGAAGACAGACAGCCATCTACCATCACCATCAGTGAGCGATCAGAGAGAAAACTGGATAACCAATTACTAAAAACAGTTGGAAAACCATAAGATGGAAGCTTGTTTAGAAGACCTTTATGCCAAACACGATCGGAAGCCTTTGAGATGTCGAGAGTAACTACTTGTGTTTCACCGAACCTTTCCATTGAATTTGTCCATAAATGGGTAACATTGTAGGGCGTCACGGATACTGTTTGGAGCGCAGTATACATCAGTAGACATATGAAAGAGAAAGTACAGTAAAGGTTTTTTAAAGCTGTCCCATCAAATAAGATTTATTTCGGCTTTAATTTCCTATTTATGGAAGATATGACACTGAAATGAAAGGCCACTAACCTGGCAGTATCAATAAGTCAGTTCAGCACAGAGGATTCAGTCATACTTTTCGAAGTGAGTGAGTGATTTCGTTCCTTTTCCAGCTATATTCTACACCTGCCTCTCCTGTTCAGACTTAGCCGAAGTAGGAAAAGTCCCCCTACCTCTGTTGTAGATAATCCCATCTGTAAGCTGACAAGGGACACTCAATTTTCCGTCCATCTCTCCCAGTATCCTATCGACTGCAGTGCTGCAGTCCTGCCCCCCCATGAGAATGAAGTTTCACAATCAACTTAGCAGCGTTGGCTTCCCACTTTATAATAACTAACCCTACTTTTAGTTAATAGATTCGGTAATAGCACGCACTTTGAAGCCGTGGTTTCGTCCCTAATGAACATAATGTTATCAGCAAATATCTGACCGCTTCCAAATTCCTCTAATTCGGATGTGGGATCTGCACTCATTAAACCAACGCCTAACTACAAAAATTTCGCAATAAGTAAGGCTTGTCTACCAAATTGTGAGCTGAATCTTGTCTATGGTTTATCGAATGAAGCCTGCTAATATAAATCGTTAATAATGATTGGGTGAAAGTAAAAGTCACTCAGAGAGATAGACTATAAAACTGGGAACATTTATTTCCTCTTAAAATAAGCAGTGAATTTCATTTAAAATTATTTCATTATTTTAAAAAATAATGATAATATTTTGGAGTACCCATAAAAATACGCACATTATGTAGCATTTTTCTAATATTTGTACCAGAGAAGACAAACAATATTTTCCGAGTTTGTTTAACTTAAAATCGACTTCTTTAAACGTGGATATTCGTTTCTCGATTTACGGTGTTACGTGCTGCAAATTTCTATTGTATACTATGCTGTCAAAAGTATTGGAATGCCAACAGGCACTCATTGAAGTGAGTGAAAGACTCAATTTTATTGTGTTGTTAGCCGTGGAGAGACTTTCTACGATTTATATTAGCAGGTTTCACTGGAAATATTTACATTTATTTACTTGCGAAAGATCCTCTCTCATCTAAAAATTCTTCCATGGACAAAAGTTGCCTATCCAATATTCTTCCTTCCTTCTTCCGATCACTAATCCCTGAAGGATTGTACTTGCTGTGATGGTCCACTCTGAAGAATATCCATTTATTGCCACCCTCTGTCTTCTCTTCATCATCTACCCCATAAAACACCGATGGATCTTCCCTCTTATTTCACTCTTCCTCAAGCCTTAAATATTTAAACTCAGCTTTTAAGTGGGACTTCAAGTTCATTATATTTTCAAAATATTTATTTAAGTTATGAAATTTATGTGTATAAAATATTATAAATAAATAAATACATTATTAAAGGTTCGTGTATTTTTAAAATTCATAATTCTTTCTGTTTTAAATGCTTTTGCCTTTCAATCAACAATAAATATTGCCCTAATCTTAAACTTCGCTCTAGGCAAGCTCCTTTACTGAGAGTTATTATTATTATTATTAGCCATAAGGTGCAAGGAAGCCTGAGGCTTATACTGCACCAGCAAAAAAAAAAAAAAATTTGATTTACCCTGTGACCCAGAGAGAGAGAGAAGTAAAAGAAAGGAAATCACCAAGAAAGAGAAGAATGATGATATCCAGCTCAAGACCCTGGGTGTGCCAAGCCCATACTCACTAGATGTGAGCCCCTGGGAGTTTCAAGTATTCTATTACTTTCAAACAAATTACATAACCAAAACGGTAGTTTTTCATTTACTTAATTTCTTTAAGGAGTTTTTAAAGAATTTCATTAGAAGGCTATTTATTTAAAAAAAAAATAATTAAAGAAATGGATGATTAGCTTTCGGGTGGTGTTTCTGTATGAAAATAGTGCAATACCTACTGAACTCGTGGTAAAGGAGTTTGCTGTTTTTTTTTTTTTAATTCAATATACTTATACATTACGTGTTGACGTTTGTTGAAGTTTGTAAGGTGGAAAGTAGACCGTCCCCGTTTGCGTGGGGGATTACTTGACACGGATTTGTGTTTGTATGGATCAAGAGAAACTGGGGGCCATATACTGGATGAATGTAGCGTTCATGACAGGGATAGGACGATAATTGAAGATATATTAGTGTTATTTTGTCTAGGACAGGAAAATTCAGGGGTTTGCCAAAGGCGTATTTGATCATAATAATATCAGGAATCGAATCGAACCCGCGAACTTTGGGTTGCCAGGCCAGGCAAGCATTTACCTACCTGGCTAGCCCGGTCGGCATGTTACTTTATCCACTTATTGTTTTTATGTAATCATTTGCTGTTTAAGGCCATGTATTGTATCAACTTATTTGAATACTGTGTACATAGGCTGTTATATCATCGTGTAAACCGTGTCCTCTAACTGGATAACTATAAATGGACATTTCTTCGGAATAAATTGATATTAATAATAATAATGTTGACGGTCCCCTTCCTCCAAACGTTCACGTGTGTGAACATTCAGTGTGCTGGGCCATCTTTAATTAAAAATCACAAATTCAGTTTCCAAAGAGCACGTAATCCATATTTTTGAAAAAGGCATTAGGTGTACATCAATGTGGCTACGAACTGCGACTCAATAATTCATTTACAATTTTATTTCTATTTTTCACTACACAGCCTTCACAGAGTTAACAAAACAAGGCCACTTCTCCTTTAGGGGCATTTATAAACAGCAGCATTTCTTCCTTAAAACTATTGTCTAGTTGTTAAACCACAAAACTATTACAAACACAACTTTTATTCAAAGTGTATTTAAACATTGCAGGACAACTTTCTTATTTTTTATTTATTTCGTATGGCAAAAATGAGGATACATTTGTAACAAACAATGTCAAAAAATAAATAAATAAATTACAATAAGCCTAAAAAACAATATTTACAGAAAAAAAAATTATAAGTAACATTTGATGAATTAAAATGTAATGTCCAGTTTATTCAGCCACTTAATAGCATCATCAGTAACACTATGTAGATCTTGGATGGAGCCTTCAAATCTCCTCTTTGGGCACTCCGAGATGACATGCTGGATGGTCTGGGGCACGTTGTCACAGTCGCAGAATGGGTTTTCAGTTTTTCCCCACTTATGCAGCCAAAACTTGCATCTTCCGTGATTTGTTCGGATTCTGTTCAGGGATGTCCATTCCTTTCTTGATAAGTTGAAACCTGGAACAGCTCTGCATGGATCACTGACTAAGCCCAGGTGGTCGGGATTTGAAGTAGTCCAGTCTTCGCGCCAGGTCTGGTCAGCATTAAAATGTGACTTGATAAGTTTCTCGCCTAGCTTCCATGAGGGGTTCCTAGACTTCAATCTCTCCGGCTTCTGGGGTTTGCAATCCTGATGTATGGGCAATTGAGGATTTCTTTGACATTTCTGCCATTCTTTCAGCAAGGCTATTTCTCTTCTTATATGAGGGGGATAGATGTTAGATAACACTGGTAGCCATTTTAAAGGTGTCGATTTAATGGTGCCTGATATTGTCCTCATTGTGTCATTCAGTTGGGTATCAACTTTTACAGAGTGTGCACTATTAAGCCATACGGGGCAACAATATTCTGCAACTGAGTAGACTAGGGCAAGGGCTGATGTTCGTAGCACCGTTGCGTTTGCTCCCCAGCCTGTTCCACTGAGTTTATGCAAGATGTTATTCCTAGTTTTTATCTTTGCTGCGATATTACAAAGGTGTTGTTTATACGTCAGTGTTCGGTCCATTATAATTCCCAGATATTTTGGGCAAGGGTTGTGTTTCAGTCGTTGACCTTTATATTCCACTTGTGGCATATAGTTAGCCCTATGATTATCCAGATGAAAACAGCTAACTTCGGTTTTATTTAAATTAGGTTTAAGTCGCCATGTGTGAAAATATTTATTCAGGTTATGAAGATCCTTTGTAAGTACAATTTCGGCTGCATTGAAGTCAGTAGACTGGGCAGTCAGGGCTATGTCATCTGCGTACATGAATTTCCTAGAAGCAGTTGCTGGAAGATCTGCAGTATAGATATTAAATAATAATGGGGCTAGAACTGATCCTTGTGGTAAACCATCATTTAATATATAGGGCTTGCTCACTCTGCCGTTTAAGTGTACTTCAAACACTCTGTTGCATAACATATTGTTAAGTAGGATCGCGAGGGGCTTACAAGAAATAATCTTCAAAAATTTCAGAATCATTCCTTGTCGCCATACTGTGTCATAAGCTGAAGTCAAGTCCACAAAGACTGCAATGGTCTTCTTCTTATCTTGGAATCCGTTCTCGATATGGCTGGTAAGTGCCAGTACCTGATCGCAGCAGCTTCGGCCTGGACGGAATCCGGCTTGTTCAATTGGTATGTGTTGGAAGGTTGTGGTTGAAATTCTATTGTAAACCATTCTTTCAATTAATTTATAACATATATTTAAAAGTGCAATTGGGCGATAATCTTCAGGGCAAGATCCACTTTTCCCAGGCTTTAGGATGGCAACTATTTTAGTTCTCTTAAACAAAGACGGGAACCTACCATTCTGCAAGATGTCATTAAAAAATTTAACTAGCCAATTCAGAGCTCTTGGACCACAATGTTTAAGGAACTCTGGATATATTCCGTCCACTCCGGCTGCTTTGCCTGGTTTTATTTCCTTCAGAGCTGTTGAAATCTCTGCAATTGTGAATTCTCCTGAGAATTGGGAGGTTGGTTCAGCCAAGGATAGTCTAGTTCTTAATTCCTTCTTAAGTTTTTTGACTTCATCTTTGTTAGTATCGGTTGGTCTCTTGGAAATGTTGACAATTCTCTTGGCTACTTTTCCTGGGGATACTTCTGAGCTCTTATTAATATATTTGGGAGTACTACTTCCGAGTTTCCTCAGAAGTGTCCATGCTTTTCTGCTTGAGTGTTGGAAATTCATACCTGCTGTCATTATGTTCCATTTTTCTTTCCTAGCAGAGTCTAAGCATTGCAATAGTTCATCAGCAATTTCTGTTCTATTGCTAAGTTGGTATTCTTCATATAGCTCATCACATCTTCTGTTCCAGCCAGGAATGTATTCTTTCCTATATCCTCTGGGAATATGTTTCTTTGCTATGGAGCATATTAAACCAACAAATCGCTTATAATTGTCGGTTTTTGATGGGATCCATTGAATATTGTGATCCACCTCATTAGTGAAGGCTTCCCAGTGAGCTTTTCCAAAGTTCCAGCGAGGTACAGGCTTTGATCTTACTATTGGAACTTCGGTACAAATTTTTACAAGAATTGGTCTATGCTGGCTACGAGGAAAATTATTCAAAACTTTCCTGCTACACTGCAAAGGTCTTCCGCACTCATCTCTTGAGACAAAACAGAGGTCTGGGTTGGTATTTTTGTTCCATCTGCCTGAGTGAACAACTTTCTTAATATATCTTTAAAACGCCATTCCTTCATACATATCTTATTCAAGATCCTGCCCATAACAGGAAAGTTAAAGAAAGGGTTCCCTAGAGAGGTCACCCAATCATAGAGGAAATTACGGAGGACAGGACCACAAAAAGGGATTTTTCTTCAGCTTCTTGCAGCATCGGAAGGAGAATCGCAAGATCAACGTTCTCTCTCAGCCTTCAGACGTCCATCTTGGTGAGCGGCCACGGAGCCCCCAAAGTAGTTAAAGAAAGGGTTCCCTAGAGACGGAACCCTTTTTATAGAGGAGCTTACCGAGGGCAGGACTACAAAAAGGGTTTTTCATTCAGCTTCTTGCAGCATCGGACATAGTGGACATAGTGTTTTTTGTTATGCGGTTCCCGTGGTTTCCCACAAATCCGCGTTAAATACTCTGTTAACATAGCAAAGCCAGTCAGTGTGGATTATGTGTGAGTAGTGTGTTGTTTGCGTTGTTTGACTGGCCTCTTCGTTACTGGGAGGCGCGATCACTAGGAAGGAGCCTCCCAGCATCCGTCCACTGGCACGAGGAGCCGGACCAGGGAATAAAAGACATCTGACGGGCCGTCCACACTCTTGCAGGAGCGAGAGTGGGGAGAGCCAAGGAAAGAGCAGAGAAGAGACAGGAAAGTGGAACACAGACAAGATAGCGAGGATGACAGAGCGTAGGCATCCTCCCAGGCGAAACGGAGCAGGAAGAGTGCTAGGTGCAGTTGTGGGAGTCCTGGAGAAAGACTGTGGGTAGGAAGAAGAGAAAAGGTAAAGTTCAAATTAAAGAGTCCAGGATCGTCACAATGGAGAATCACGGAACGGCGTCGACAGGGCTGTCCGCCATTTGCAGTTTCAAGTCTGAAAGTTTCCGGTGCTGGGTATCAGTTACTGTCTAGAGGAGGTTATCCAGGAGTAGTGTTCGAGAGTTGCAGGTGATGCCAGCGACGACGAAAGACCTCGTTGGCATAACTGGTCAGTGCACGGAAGGCATCATTAGATTCCAATAACTTGGTTTCTGGCCGAAGTGATGTAGTGTGGAGGTCTAGGAGTAGTTGGATTCTTAGATCTAAGTATACGTTGCATGAGTGCATCACGTGATCCCAGTCTTCAGGTTCTCCGCAGGTACAGAGGGCATCCTCGACTAGGCCGAACTCTAGAAGGCGTCTCTTGAAGGACCCGTGGCCAGTTAATAGGAAGGAAGCATAGACGTTAGGGAAGAACCAAGTGGAACGTTGCTTGTTGATGTAGGTTACCACAGGAAGGAAAAGTTTAGTAGTTGCACCAGTTGTGGAGTTATTCCAGCGGGTTTGCCATAAGTTTACGAATTGTAGCCACACACGTTTATGTTCCTGTTTGATGTCGGTATCGGTACGGGTTTGAATAGCGAGGAATTCTGCTTCCTTATTCTTCTTGATGGCATGAGAGAGTCCGATAAAAGCGACGTGGAGGTCCAAAGGGAGGCGGCCTGTTAGTAGCTGTAGGGCGGCAGTTGATGTCGTTCTACATGCGCGGGTCATTTGTAGTAGCATAAGTCGTTGAATTTGCTGAATTTTACGTTGAGCATGCACTAAAGTCATTCGGTGGTACCATACTGCAGCTCCATATGTGACAATTGGTATAAATACTGCTGAGTATAAAAGGCGTTGAGTTGGTCCTTTAAGACCCCAGTCCTTGCGGGTAAAGCGTGCTAACATAGTGATGTAATTTTTTATCTTTTCTTTGATAGCTTGGATATGGGGGATGAAAGTTCTCCTGTCGTCCAAAATTACTCCTAGGTACTTCACCGATCGGTAGTTTTTCAGTGGGCGGCCATTAAAACGTATGGTAGGAGGTCTGAAGAAATCCAGTTTGCCTTTTAATAGAAGGGTTTTGCTCTTCTCAGTGGAGACTGAGAGTTTATTTTCCGTGGCATATACGGACAGAGCAGCGAGAACAACCGTAGCCTGGGTTTCTATGGTGGCGCGGGTGGGGCCCTCAATGATAATAACCATGTCGTCGGCATAAGAAAGCTGAGTAGTGTGTGGGTAGTCCCTCAGGAGCCAGTCGTCGAGTATCATGTTCCAGACAGCTGGCCCCAGGATGGAGCCCTGGGGACAGCCTCGGGTTAGATGTCGGGTGATGGAGTGATATTTTGTTTTGATGCTGACCTTGCGGTTAGAGAAGTAGCTTTTGAGGCAGTGGTAGAAATTCCAAGTACAGTTAGAGACTCTGGCCCTCTGAAGAACGCCCGGCCACCACACTGTGTCAAAAGCTCCTTTGAAGTCAATGAAGATTGCCAGTACATAAGTTGCATCCGACTGTTCTGCAACTTTGAGGGTTTTAGATAGAGCATCAATTGTGGAGCACCCTTGTTTGAATCCAAATTGAAGCGAGGATGCCAAACCACTGGCTTCATATCGGGGTTGGAAGCGGGAGAGCAGCAGTCTCTCAAAAACCTTGCCGAGAATGGGAAGCAGCGCAATCGGGCGATATGCCTTGGAGGTACCTGTGGGATCCTTAGGTAAGAGCCTCAGGTTAGCATGCTTCCAACGTGATGGAAAGTTACCCTCATTCAGACAGGTGTTGAAGAAGTATCATTGGAGCTATGGCCCAGAGACGTTGCACAGTCTCGCCTTCAATAAAATCCAGACCAGGAGCTTTACCTTTTTTGATTTTTTTAATTGCTACATCGACTTCTTCCTCTGTGAATGGTTCCTCCATATTGTCTGGCTGGAAGCTGGAGTTTTGTACTACTATCTTCCTGTGGATGTCAGTGTCAGAGTTGGTGTTGTCCTGATATATTAGTTCATCCAGAATCCGGTTGATTGTATCTTCCCAGTGTGTAGTCTCAGACGAGTCATCAGAGCGGACAGAGTGTATGACATCCGTGGATCCCAGCTTATTCCTCACGAGTTTGTGGACAAAACCCCACGGATTCCGGTTCCCCTCAGTCTCGACAAGGGAACGCCAGGAGCTTTGCTTGGCATGGTAAATTTTGTTAGTATATTCACGGCGGACTGCTTTGAATCGGTCTCTATACTGTTCTACAATGTGAGCAGGTTCAGTCCTTCTCTTGCGTTGGTATTCTTTCCGAGCGCGCTTCAGAGAATTGCGCAGGTTAGTGAGTTCCTGCGACCACCATGGAACAGATCTTGGTTTCCTGGAACATTTTTTCATGGAAGCCTCTGAAGCTTTGAGGAGCAAACTCTGCACAAAGTCTGTTTTCTGCGCACTGTTCATTGATTGGTAGAAGTTGCTAGCTGGGTCGTGAAGAGCATCTTGAATTACATTGTCAAACTGGTCCCAGTTCGCTGTTTTAGTAGAGAATCTTGCAATATCCTGGATAGGCACTTGACGAGGGAGGGCAGAATCGGTGACAATGTAAGTGATGAGGCGATGGTCGCTAGTAGTGGCTGTGTCATGCACCTGCCAATGGAGGAGTCTATTGCGAAGAGAAGAAGTAGTTAGTGTGATGTCCAGGTTAGACTCTCCAGTTCCCGAAGAGTAGGTGGTTGGTTGTCCTGGTCTGTTGATGATTTCAAGGCTGCATGAGGCAATGAATTCATCTAACATATCTCCTCTTGCATCGGTAGAGGTGTTGAACCATTGTGTTGACCGGGCATTCGAATCTGCGGCTATGATGACATCAGTGTTCTCCAAGAGGTCAAGAGCTTGTTCTAGTCGAGCTATGTGCGGGAGGATATCTGTACCAAATTGGAAGTATGCTGTTAGGACCGCAATACGGCCGAAGCTGCCTTCTATTGTAGCCCCCGCTAGGTGGGGAGTGCAGAGTGATTCTATCTGTGTTACTACCAAGTCTGGATTGCGGACGATGATAGCAGCGAGGCACAATTGGTTTGTCGTCTGGATTTTCCTGAAAGCCAGGGGGTAACCAGAGACCCTTCCACGGATGCAGTATGGTTCCTGAAGGAGAAGAATGTCTAGATTCAACTCGTCCATTAGGGGATGAAGCTGTGTTGCCACTGAGATGGATTTTTGGCCATTGATTTGAGCTATACGAAGTCTGGGAGAGGGGGGGTTGAGCATCCTATTTTCCATAGTTAGTCCTATTGCGTACTATATCTGCTGCTCTTCTATATACAAGGCACGCTCCATCCCGCACAGAGTGATCGTAGGGTTTGTTAATTGCTTTGCAATTTGAGCATTTAGGAGGTGAGGCTTTCGGACAGAAAGAGTCGCAAGATCAACGTTCTCTCTCAACCTGCAGACGTCCATCTTGATGACCGGCCACCGAGACCTCATTGAAAAGATAGCTGGAATACCTGCTGGTTAAGATTTCACTTTGGAATTCTTGTTAAATCTCTTTTTTTTTTTCTTGTGTTGCTTTTTTTTTTCTCCTCCCAGGCGAATTTAATCCCATACGTTTCAACTTCCAATTTCCATTTATTTTTTTTTTTTTCGTTTTTCAGCATCACCTGCCATCCTTTTATCAGTTGCACAATGGTGGGTTGCCCCCCTTTGGAAGAATAAGCCCCACAGCAATCGAGCCCACCTTCTGGCAACACCGAACGAGTCAGAGTCAGCACCTCTTTTACTGGGACTGACCCACCTTCCCGTGGTGAGGACAAAAACACAGAATCCTCTCTCCAAGTGACTGTTTTCTCTTTGCAGTCAAATGACCAGAACATGCACAGTTCTCCGAAAAACATACACATATACATAGCCCATTTACTTAAATATTATAGTGAGGGATAAGTTAAGAGTAGGATGCTGATACTTAAGCAATGGCCATGGATTGCCACATACAGTATATGAGAATTTTATATTAATATATGTTAATGGTATGACCCTTTGTAAAGGGGTATAAAATAACCTATTGTATTACAATTATATTTGCGAACATCATGTTACGATAGGGGAGTTTTGAAAAGAGAGAATTTAAGAGAATGTAAGTGATGTGTACATGCTGTTCAATAAACGTTTGTTACGTTGAAATTTCGCCTCGTTGCTAAGCTCCTATTCACACCAGTAATCACCAGTCAGGCTTGGATAAGATCAAAATGGAGAAAAGGTTATTGCATATTGGCGAACTTTAAGTATTACACAATGCACACAGATCCATTTGGAGAGGTGTGTTTCTTTTCTCCTCTCTCTCTCTCTCTCTCTCTCCTATGTTGACGATATACGAGATCTGGTCCTAATCAAAACCACAAGACGAGCACATTAGGTCGAATGTACAGTGAAGCTGCAAAATATTGGGAGCACCCGACTTCTCTAAAGTGTGAAAGTGCAATGCAGGTGCCGCATCTGAAGGTCCAGCAACGTGCACCTGCTGAAGAGACCTTCCTCCCGAAACAAAGGGGCCGTGAAGAGTTTTTAATTTTCCCTCCCGACATTTGGTGACGTAACGCAAATCAACTCAACTGTCTCGACTTCATCATTAACTCTTCCACCGCTCCCTAACAACCGAAAGTAAAGTAAGACAATATATAGCTTTCAATTCAACCAAAATTACCTGGCGATCCTAAAATTTATTTTAGGCTATCCTGCAAATTTTGAATATTTCTGTAGCATTAAAAGAGGCAAAAAGAAAAAAACCTACCATCAGGATCAGCTATAATTAATATAAATTTAAAAAATGAACCAGATGCCAATTAAAACGTATTCCTTTGGATCGGAACTGTTATTCTACGTATTTCATTCTAGTATTGTAGTAAAATCTCGCATTAATAATGTTCATTACTTGTGTTGTTACACTTACCTCTTTTAGTTCACCTAAAGAGAAAAAATAAATAAAAACTTATAAACATCATTATTTGTTTTTTTAAATAATATTTTTACAATGTTTCAACCTTTACAATTAATGTTGAATATTCCTAACTACTGAACACCAAAACAATTACTTATAACTGCATTATAAAAAGATGCTGCTTCAAAAGTTTTAAAAAGAACTTTTAAAGGTTTTATTTGAAGCCATAGATAAAAAATTGACTGCATTTTGATGTGCGTAAGTGGAATATAGAATAGAATCTTCAGCAATGATAGACATACAATTAAACTATTAACAAAGCAAAGTTTTACATTTTCAGTTCGACGAGGATTCCCTTCCTGTATTTTTTATTATTGACCACTTCTTGGAGGTCCCCGTCGATGGCTTGCAGTGAGGGCAGCATTTGCTTTGGCAGGAATCTGTCGGTTAGTACTAGCCGGTTACGGTTTGCTAGCAGCTGTGCTGAAGACCGGAGATAAGGGGAAGGAATGCGCCAAGAGCAGTGATCCCAGAAGTTCGGCTCTGTAATTTTACCGGTGGCCATCTTGATGGTGAACAGCAGCCTTCTTTCTCCGATGTAGGACCGGAGCCTGCGTAGTTGAAGAGCTTCTGCTAACTGCGTTGATCTGAGAGCTGGGGGAAGGTGGAGTTTGCTGTTGGCCCATTTTAGAAGCCAGAATTCGGCAGGGAATATTCTTTTAATGTTGGATTCGGCGCCCGAGGCCCATATCTCTGAAGCATACAGTATTGTCGGGTAAAGGATTGATACGATGTATCTTTTTACCAGTTGTGGGTCGGTGGTGTGGAGCAGCTGTTGTTTGGCGACCCAGTGTAGTGAATTCAGCCTCGACTGTATGAGGTTTATGTGATCGTTGAAAGATAGTTAGGAGTCGAAGACGACCCCAAGATCTTTGTGTGTTTGAACACTTGGAACTGAGGAGCCGTTAAGCACAGGCTCCAACGTTGTTGGGCTGCCCTTTAGAGAATAAGTTATTTTTGCCGATTTTAGGGGGTTGATTTGGAGGTTGAAGGTATTGAGGTAGTCAGCCATGTCCTGCAGTTTGCTAGTGATTCGCTGAGTGATTTCGGCTGCCGAGTTGGATGGCGATATTCTAGTAAGGAGCTTGACATCGTCAGCATATGTGATCCAATTGCACTTATTGGTCACAAATGGCACCATGATTGCTGAGAAGAGAATGCCAGACAGGACCCCCCCCCCCTTGAGGTACACCGGCAGTTATGTGACGCGTGAAGGTTCCGATCTTTAGAACAAGGGCCCTCTTCGATAGGAGAGATTATAGGAACCAGAGAACATCGCCGCGAAAATTGAAGTAGTTTTCTAAGAGACGTAGGAGATTAGGTATATAGATGGCATCAAATACGAAATGGATGTCAAGATATATAACTGACAATTCCTGTCTTTGTTCAAAAGCATCTAAGATGTGCAGAGTGGTTGTTACAAGGTTAGTTATAGTTGACCTTCCTGATATCCCATAGTGTATTTGCTGAGGACTGTCACGGAGAATTTGATGGGTGACAGACGGTAGCAATGCTTTCTCCAGAATTTTTAGCAATACAGAGGCGCAAGCGATGGGCCTATGTTGGCTTGGGAGCGTCCATTGTTGGTGCTTAGGAAGGGGCCAGACAGAGTACCTGTTCCACTGGGGTGGAAAGAAATGAACTTCGAGGCATCTGTTGTATAGGTTGAGGAGTGAGTCGATGATGAAGACACTTAAACATTTGATTATGAACTGGGGGATGCCATCGTCACCGGTGGTTGTTGTGAGAGGGAGAGTATTAATGGCCTGCATCAGTTGTTGCTTGGAAATTCGGATCGTAGCGAGACTATCAGTGAGATGAGAGCGGTTGAGGAGTGGCCGATTCGGTAGAGCTGGAGGTTGATTAGAAAATCTAGCAACGTAGTTGAGCCAGTCAATTGGGTCGATGTTGCTGGAAGAACTAGCCTTTGTTCTGTAGAATGGTTTTCTCCTTTTTAGGGTTCTTTCGAGGTGCTTTTTAATTGCAGCTGATTTGTTTCTGTTGAATTCGGCCCTGGCTTTGGAGAATGAAATGCGGTCTTGGACATCGCCGGAAGCTTTCCACTTGGCGTGTAGTAAATGTTTGTAGTGGAAACTTTGGTTGTGCTGGGGAGTCCACCATGCTCTGGAGCGCGGAGTAATGGTGACTGTCTTGGTAGCGGTGTGAAGGGGTATGGTATTGATCCATTTGGTCATTAAATCGATTGCGAGGCTCAGTTCACATCCATCTAACATGTTCCATGGGACTGTGGATGCGGCTTCAATGCAGAGTGCTGGATTCAGAAACTTTGGAGCGGTGACCTTTTTCACAGATTTGGTTTTGGGGGTATTGAAACATTTTTTGGGTAGGAGAGCTGTAAATATGATTGGTTGGTGTTCTGATTGAAACATGTCGGCTGTGGTTTCTTCAAGTTGGCATGTTGCCGAGGAATAGACTATGTCCAGTAGGTTTTGGTGTCTCGTTGGCTGGTAGTTAACTTGGAATATTTGGATTGATTGGAGAGATTCTGTGAGACGACTTTTGAGGTGTTGGGAAGATGGCGGAAGATTGAAGTCCCCACATACGATGTGAGTGGCTGCTGGGTGGAGATTATTTATTAACCAGTTAGTGGCTGCGTCAATGGCCATCATAGTTGGCGTTGGAGGAAGGTACAGGGATGCGACGTCTATAGTGATACCTTGATGTTCCAGAGTTATCATTAAGGCTTCCACGTCTTGAGAGATACTTGAAACAGAGTGTACGATGGAGAACTTTGTCGTATTGAAAATTATAGCAACTCCACCCCCTCTGCGGTTATCTCGAGAGGCAGCCAGTACATGAAAGCCTGCAGGAATGGAGCAGCTGATATCTACTTGTAGTATTCTTTGTAGTTCTTCTTTGGATATATTTGCAGCTGAAAATGAAAGAAATTGAGAGTAAGCTATTTTCGTGTTCCAATTTTCTTTTCAAATAGTGTTCAATATTTCTCAGTAGTGCAATTTTACTTAAACTTTGTTCAATTTTTGTTATATGTATGCACTGTAGAGATAATTCTATAATTAACGATGTTCAAATTTAATAGCAAATAACGTGACCCCCCCTACACGTAATGAACTTGCCGTGGACTACCAATTTATAAATAAGATATGCTATTCCTAATAACTGCAAGTCGGTACTTACCAATTATAATGCATATTTTCATGTGTTAAACTTGGCAATCTTATAAGACTCTTCGAATCTTCGAATAGAGATACACTATACATCCTCGATATTGATACATACAACTGCATAATGCTTTCAAAAACTTTCTTAGTAAGTTCATATAGGTTAATCTTTGGAATATTCCATTTTTAATTATAATGGTTATTTGTTTAAAATATCTGCCGTATCTGAAAGGGAAAAAATATATATTTTAATGTGCATAGTACATTCAAGTTTGTGTGTGAGGGGGGGAATTAATGGTCTTTACTTTATTTAATGATAAATTCTTTGTTTAGCTCCCTATTATTTCTATAGACCTCTTTTTTTCTTATACCCCCACTTACACATCTGACTTAGACTTCACAGGAGAATTCCAGATTCAAGGGAACTTCTCAATTACGTATAATTTATAACATAACATAGTTTATTTACATATATATACACAACATGATAAAGTGATCAAAACTCAAGCACATACTAATATTATTCAAATTTGCCTATGTAGCATCAGATATACATACAATTAAGTACATTGGTTTTACACTTGAAGGGTTATTTCTTTATACACAACAAAATCAATATCCTTACACAAACTTATTTTAGTTTCTTCTTTCTTCACACGTGAACAATAATTACTTAAGAGGTTTAGTTCACACCCTTCCTCTTATGTAAATCAAATTCTTACCTTATAAATTGATTTAGGAATTTCACTCTTAATTTCTGATTTAATTAATGCCCCTTTTTGTCTTGGGGAATATGATATCACAAACTTTCCGTAATCATGATGAATCGTACATTTAACCTCAATTTATGGCCTAATGCTTGTCCCAAGGGTTAGCTACATTCATAAGACTATCTCTTTCTCTGTATTTCTCTACCCTTCCCTTCCAAAATATATTCCACATATATGTTAGACAATAACTAATAACAATTATCCAATTTCTTTCTTTTGCCTTTCAACATATGTCTAATTATACATTACTCAAAACCCAAAACTATCATCTGACTTATCTCTATATTTATGTATATTTATTTATACCTTTGTACAACCTTCCCTTAACATCTTTCTAAACATTATACTAATCTGATATTAGAGTTCCTTCAGTCCTTTATTTGTGAGGGAGAATACTATATAACTAGTCACTTACTAATTTTACGAATCGGACTTCTGCGTTTTCGGGCCTTCAGCTCCTTGTCTGGGAATGGCATCACCGTTTGCCAAGGGCATTCATCTCAGGGCTTCTAGTTTCTCAATGGGCTGTAGTCTACGTCTGGATAGGGCATCATTGTGTCTTTCTAGGAATTTATGGGCTCATCTTCGATACTGCTACTTAACTTTCGGTTCAGCTATTCTGGCGGACTAGGGATTACAACTTTACCCTCTCAGCTCACTTATCTGCGCCTTGCCTTTATCACTGCCTTCAGATGATGGACTATGGTTATTTTTCTCCTTACACTACTTATTTTCACACTGGCCACTTTCACTACCTACCCATAACGGACAGGTTTATTTCTCCATACACTTCATTCATCTGCATACGGGCCACTACCCTTGCCTTCCAATGACGGACTACTCGACTGTTCTCTTCTATTATGAAACTCCACTAACTTTTCTTAACTTACTGACTGCACTTAATCTTATCTAACCCTTCACTACTCCATCTTAACTTTGTCAGATCTTTCCCAACTGGCTGACAGGACAGGACAGGAGTTATCCAACCCTACACAACTTATTACTCATTTTCCCACTAACACTGTCAAAAACTGAACTCTGTCTTTCCTAACTCATCTTCACAAAACACCAACAAAAGCTCAACTCAGTGTTTATAACTCATTTCCATAAACACCCACATAACTCAACTTTGTGTTCTTTTTAACCCATTTTCACAAAACACTAACAAAAACTCAACTCAGTGACTTTTAACTCATTCTTTCCCTAACGCCGTCAAAAGCTCAACTCTGTGTTTTTACTAACCCATTTCCACAAACACCGACAAAATCTCAACTGTGTGACTTTCTTAACTCATCTTAAAAACACCAACAAAAAAACTCAACTCTGTCTTTGACTAACTCATATTTACCGACACCGACAAATATCACAACTTTCCCTGTCTTTACTAACCCATTTTTACAACACACTAACACAATCTCAACTGTGTGACTATTTTAACCCATTTCCACAAACACCGACAAAACCTCAACTGAGTGCGCTCTCTTTTTTGTTTTCCGAATTTGTTTACCGCCCTTTTGTGTTGGCCCACCTTCGCTCAGAAATTTAACCACTCGAACATCAATATTTAAATTTACATCCCGACTATTCACTAGTGTGGGTTTCCCATGCTATGTCCATGCCCGCTAGATTCACCCCTCCCATTTTAATATCACTGTTCCTTTCCCAGGCCGTCTGTTGCTTTGAAGTTCGCCGCCATCTTTCTGTTTCACTTAACACCTTTACTTCCTAAGATGCAAAAACTTGCTATCACCGACAGCCAGACGCCAGTCTTAAATCTAATTCCAGCATTTGTCCTCTCTTTACTACCCGTCTTGTCTCCAGGGGTTACCGATCAAAGGAATGTTCCGACAAACTCAGTCCTTTGCTGTATTGTTCCTTCAGAGCCATAATTATTCACACGTACTCACTAGCTGCTACCTGTGTCCCGTTGTTATTTCCCGTGTGCTGGGAGCTGAAGCGCACCCCTTCTGCTACTAGTCTCTCATGCTTACCCCCCTACCTTGTAACCTTGTCTAAATTTAATCCCTTGCGAGTGACCCATTATCTTAGTAATATTTGTGACTGGTAATGTTTCGCTGCCCCATATTGCTATATCAGAAGCTTTACTTTTAATAAATTAATCTCACTTTTGTATAAAATATATTACATCTTACAAGTAGCTCTAACAAATAGTAATTGATCATTCAAAGAAACGAAGAAAAAGAACATTTCGTTTCTGCGCCTCCGCCACCTTGCTTATTTCTTTCTCCAAGCAGCGCATGGCAACAAACAGAAATATTCAATTACAATACACGAATATGAAGAATGTACAAAGAATATAAATAACTGCCACATTTCTATTTCGTCTAATTTTTTGATATAAATATTTATTCTTTTTCTTAATTTATTCTTTTAAGTGGCTATTAGATAGCCACTTGTACATTACCTATGTTCTTTCCTTGACACTTTTCTTTCTCCCCTTGTTGGTGCAGGTTGGGCTTCCTTCCCGGCTAGGGGAATCTTTCTTTCAAAATTACAAGCCTTCGGCTTTCAAAATTTTACCTCTTCAAGCTCTCTCGCTTGTTAGATTTTCCAATTAGTGTTTTCCTATTCTTTTTCCTGAGAGAGTGTTTTGCTCTCTTTTCTTCTACTTTCTTTTCTCCCACTTTCTCCTCCCCATTCCTTATTTATTATAACCGAGATTCCACTTGCTGGAATCCCACTCAGTGTAATTCAGATAGTTCCTGGAGGGCCTTCACGTGTCTAGGGACGGCAGTTGGGACACAGGTAGCTTGCTCCCTGCCTCCCGGCTGCTAAGACACCAGGGCTGGCAAACAACAACCATCACAACACACACACACACACACACACACACTTGCAGGCTATAAATAACCTACAGATGCTACAGCGGTATATAGGGGTAACCCTGGAGGCCGCAATCAATACAAGAATACCTTGTCCCTTCGTCTAATTTTAATGAAATTTCGAATTGCGTCATTTCAGCCACACCGTGGACTAAACAACCCTTTTTTGAAAAAGAGATAGCACATACCAGGGATCGTAACAACTTAAACTAAACAGCTGCAAACCTTCCTAAAATTGATATTAAATCAGTTTACTCTTAATCCCAATAAATTTAAATATACTTTCTTTGAAAACAAGAAATACACTTCTCAACTTGCATGTCAAAATAAGCGTTCAAATAATTTTTATTAAGTAATATTAATTTTATGAATTTAATTAATTAAAGAAACTATAATTACATAAAAATCTAGAAATTACTCACTTTTGTGTACATACAATTTCAGTCCTTATTTCATCAATCCCTTCGTTTCCTTTTAACACAAATAATATCTAATATATCTAATAAAATAATTATTATATATTTCTCCAACTTTCTTCTTCTTGTAGACAATCCGCGTACCTTCTACTCAACATGGATATTGACAGTCTATCCAAGCAGGATACATAGGGCAGAACGTATGTCATAACATCCAACAATGATCTGAAATGTATAACGATGCTCTTAAATCTTTCTGTCAATCACAACTCTTAACGTAAGCCGCTTCTGTTTTCATATTAAATTTCATTTGAGATTACAACAAAATTTTCAAAATTTTCTGTTCGTAATTTTGTGATGTTCTTCAACAATGTTTCACTTTGTCGGTGTTTATTTTTCTAAACCTCAATTGATGTCGATTCACTTTCAGAAGAATGGCAGCACCCATGGTCCGCAGTTAGATATCATCATTCTTCTCTCTTGCTAATTCCTTTCTACCTCTCTCTCTCTCTCTCTCTCTCTCTCTCTCTCTCTCTCTCAGGAATGTTTTTTTTTTTTTTTTTTTTTGGGCTGGTCCAACCAAAGCCTGAGGCTTCCTTTACACCATATACGGCTAATAATAATAATAAACTTCCCGTGTCAAACTTTACTGCAGAACAGTACAAGCCTTCCATCATTTGCCACAACAGATTACCACACAATCGTGCTTGCCATGGGACTGACTTATAAAATAGGCAGTCTTCTAAGAAATATTTCCTATGCAAAATACTGGAATGCCCAATAAGTCACAAAAACACTAACACTTGTCTCTTCTGCCTCGCTCACACAATTCAGGTTTGGGGCAGCTTCCATCAATTCTAGACAGAGATCATCGTATTCCTGACTTCGATGGAAGATATGCTGCCATATGTCCCAAATTTCACAAGAGAAGGCTCTTTACCATACAATTTCATGAGATCAGGAACTTCAAGAAATATATAATCCATTTATTGCACTCTCTATACGTTCAAAATGGAAACAGCGGGTGAAACACAACCACGAAAAGCATCCTCATCACACTTCTTCCGCAAAATCCGCATAACATTAAATCCTACGTTGCGTTGAAAGTGAATCTGCATAATTGGTTGGTTCTTACCATTTTGGATGTTCTTACCAACGGGAGAAATAAAAAGGTGGTTAACGACACGTTCAGTTACATTTCAGGCACATTTCCAAATACTAATAATTCGTGATTAATAACAAAATAAGTCAACCCACTGTGAACCTGACTGAAGGAACGAGCCGTGAACCTGCCTGAAGGCAGAGAACTTGAAGAAGTAATTTTGAAATGTTATATCGTAAACTGTTTAAAATCAGACACTCTCGTGGACTGAGGACTTTAGAGAAGTAAACTTCGTGGTTGCACTGTTTGAGAGAGGCACATTTCAATGAATATTAAACACGAACAAGTGAACATATTGATATCTGGAAATATTTATGCAAATAACACTTCAGTTTGTTCAATGTAAATATATTATTTTAAAAAGAATTAGATATTTAAAAGTATATTGAGAATTTACGAATTTATTTCCCTTTACCGCAGGGGCTCACATCTGATGAGTATTGGCGTGGCACACCCAGGGTCCTGTCATCATTCTACTATTTCTTGATGATTCCCTTCTACTTCTGACTCTATTCTGATTCTGGGCACGACTCCGCACCACGGGAAGGTGGACCAGTTCCCCAAATAGAACTCATACTGTTTCAATTCGAGACTCTGACACACCTGATGTTGCCAAATGTGGGTCAGATTCCCCCACTCCAGAGAAAAAGTTCCAGTGATGTTAAAAAAAACACTCTGGAGCCGAGTCCAGATGGGAAACAAAATCTGCCAACTCCATCAGAAAGTTCCTTAGAAACAATTCGTAAGTAATCTAAAATTCTTGGCTAAATGCCTGAGTATAAAGGAGTTTGTTTATGAGTGCACACACGGGTCAAGTGTGTATATCGGTGCTGTCTGGTTGGTGGTATCCCCCGAGAATAAATAACAAGTTTTCTTCTCCATCGGTGAAGTGTTACTTATTCGAAATAGTGCAATACCATGGCAACTCGTTGTGAAGATATTCAGAATATGAGATATAATTGAAAGTACGTTGGTAGTTGAAATGATGCGTGTGCATTACTCACCCACACATAAAAAAACTCCTTCAATTCTTAAGTACACCAAAATCCTAATATTACCATCAGTTCCTGGATATCTGAATTCTGTTTTTCCTTGGATCAAAAACGCCTTTGGCAAACCCCTGAATTTTCCTGTCCTGAAGAAAGTGACTAATATATCTTCAATTATCTTCCTCTCACTGTCATAAACGCTACATTCATACAGTATATGGTCCCCAGTTTCTCTTCCTCCATACAAACAGAAATCCGTGCCAAGAAATCCCAACGCAAACAATTTGGCATTATGACCCGTGTCCCCTTATTTATTTATTTATTTATTTATTTTTACACATTTGTCACGCACAGATCCTAAATAACGGTAAGAACGCTGGGAGTTACAGAAAGCAAAAAACAGTAAAAATCAATACAAAACTAGAATTAAAATATATACAAAAATTGCATTAAGAAACAGAGTAAGGAGCAAATTCTTATAGAAAGATGGATTAAGAGTAAAATCAATATTGTAGTTATTCAATACCTGAAGGAAACGAAACAGAGGACTACCAAGTAAGTAGCATATTTGATTATAATTATAGGAAACAGTAATGTATCCAGGAGTAAAGGAAATATGTATAGGGAATGTACAACTGTTAGGAGTTAATTAGGGAATAAGACAATAAGAATGAATCATGTTTTCTTTTATATAAATGTCGAATAAGAACGAATCACAGTGAAGGGAAACTGCAATAAGAATAACACAGGCAAGACATCTTGCTGCATACAAACAGATTGATATTAAGGGTAAGTTGCTACAATGAATAAAAGGGTGGTTAAGTGGGAGAACACAGAGGTGGTAATCAATGAGTGCTGATCTTCGTGGACTAATGTTATTAGTGGAATCCCACAGGGTTCGGTGTTGGGTCCACTGTTGTTTTGTATATTTATCGATGATATTGATGAAGGTATATCAGGCTTAGTGTCGAAGTTTGCAGATGAAGGTTGGCAGGGTTGTTAATGACAGTGATGGCAGTGTGCTGCTGCAACAGGATCTAGAAAACTTGGGCAGATGGGCTAAGAAGTGGCAACTGAAGTTTAATCTTGACAAATGCAAAGTACTGCATATGGGTAGAAGTAATCCCAGAGAAACGTACCAACTGTGTGGTACTACACTTAAGGTGGTAGAAAATGAAAAAGACCTGCGAGTAATTGTGCAGTCAGATATGAAGTTTTCTGAGCAATGCAGACAGGCTGCCAGGGCAGGTCACGGGGTTTTGTCAATGATATATAGGAATTTTGCTAGCAGGGAAAAGGAGGTGATTCTCCCTCTGTATAAGGCAATGGTCAGGCCACGCCTTGAGTACTGCGTACAGGTCTGGATGCCTCATTTTAGGAAGGATGTAGATTTACTTGAGCGTGTACAGAGAAGGGCAACACGATTGGTGAGAGGAATGAAGTGATGCTCTTACCAAGAGAGACTTAAATTCTGCAAATTGCAGTGACTGGAAACTAGGCACCTGTGCGGTGATTTGATTGAGATGTGTAAGGCCTTGAATGGGTTTAGCACGCTGAATTCTGATGGAATCCTTCCACTTGTTCAGATTACGAACCTAAGGGGGCATAAATTCAAATTAAGAAAGGACAGATGTAGAATAGATGTGCGGAAATTTGCCTTAAGCCAGCGAGTGGTTAATTGCTGGAACAAACTTCCATCTGTAGTTGTGGAAGTTGATAGGTTGAATAAATTTAAGAAGGAACTGGACAGGCGTTTGGAGGGAATGGTGTGATTTTTTTTTTTTTTTTGACTGATGCTGCATAAGCTGATACACTTGCTTTCTTGCATCACATGCCACTACTACTGCTACGATTCAGAGAAAATGAAATAACGTTACGATTGTAAATGATTATTAATACGAATATTAATAGTAATAAATAAAATAAAGTTAGAGTGAAAAAGCGTGAATATCGTTCAGAGAGAAGTCATGTAATGCGTTCACTTTCAAAGTAGTGCAAATACCACAATTCAAAGATACTTCTGTACAGCTATACAAGTTCAAGTTAGCACTGACCACAATGGGACATCGTAAATCCAAATTTCTGTTTAATGAAAGCCGACATATTTTTAATAAAATAATTGATAAACTTAATTGGAATATAGTTAATGCGTAATTTAGTATATAAGCCATTTAAGGCATTACTGAAAAGTGTTTGATTGGTGCTTAACTTTGCAAGGCGAATAATTTGTGTACAGATGATGTTTTTATGAACTTTGATTAGATAGTATGAACCAGAGCTGTAATGCTCAATACGTTCTATCAATATTTGTAAAATAATAAGAAGAGTTTACCTCAATATAGTACGTACAACACTTCCGTATGATACTCTCCAGAAATTATAACGAAAAAATCGAATACGATGATCCGTGGCTACAATTGGGGGAAGCTGCCCTTAACCTGAATTATCTGAGCGAGGGAGAAGAGACAGTGTTAGTGTTTTTGTGACTTTTTGGGCATTCCAGCATTTTGCACAGGAAATGTTTCGTAGAAGACGGACTATTTTCTAACTCAGTTACATGGCAAGCACGAATGTGTGGTAATCTATTCTGGAAAATGATCGACCGCTTGTATTTTTTTTTTTTTTTTTTTTTAAGTAGTTGTTGGCGCATTGGCTTCTGTGGCCATAATGCACCTCCCAAGGTTTTTGCAGTACTTTGAACCAAGCCCGAGGCGGGATTCGAACCCGCGACCTTTGGGTTGCCAGGCAGGCACTTTACCTACCCGACTAGCCCAGTCGGCCGACCGCTTGTAGTTTTCTGCAGTAAAGTCTGACACAAGATTCACGGGGAGTTGTTATTATTATTAGCTATATGGTGCAACGGAAATCTGAGGCTTATGCTGCACCAGCACCAAAAAAAAAACATTCCTGACAGAGAGAGAGAGAGAGAGAGAGAGAGAGAAACAGAGAGAGAGAGAGAGAGAGAGAGAGAGAGAGAGAGAGAGAGAGAGAGAGAGAGAGAGAGAGGGAGAGAAACAGAGAGAGAGGGAGAGAGAGAGAGAGAGAGAGAGAGAGAGAGAGAGAGAGAGAGAGAGAGAGAGAAACAGAGAGAGAGAGAGAGTCAAAAGTAGAAAGGAATCATCCAGAGAGAGAAGAATGGGGACTCTGGGTGTTGCAATTCTGTACCGAGTATCAGCCCATAAGGCGAAAGTATAGTGCAAGGCCATTATTTCGAGTTGTATGGTTCTCTATGATGAGAAGTTTTTAAAATTCTATCATTATAACGAGTAGAGAATGCATCCTGTGGTTGTGTGTGAGAGGAGTGGGACTGTAAGATATCATTAATTTAGAGATTGTAAGAGTCAGCTTGGCAGTCAGTCTTCCATCTACTTCTTTTGAGAAGTAGATGGAATTTCATATGTTAATTCAAAAGAACATGAATGCCTGTACGATGGAGAGTGTGAAAGAGTTTATGTAATATTGGTCATTAATGAATCCGACTGCCTTCTTTTGTTTTGGCGTATATTCGAGTAGCTGTAGTAGCACAGATTAAGGTTTTTCAAATACATAAGCAGTGCTCACATAGCTAAGAACGGTACTAGCATCAGAAACACCATGGGTGCGATTTACAATTAAGGTTACTAAAGTAGGCAAACGATTTGAATTTTCAAAAATAGAGAAGACAGGATAGTTGTTGTTGTTGTTGGGTTTTAGGCACATCTAAAAACTCTGTGATCTGCTTGCTGTTTTCTGGACGAAATACCCCAGTTTGCGAGGGAAGAAAAACCACGTTACCCTCGACTGAGACCGACTAACTCAGCCAATTTTGAAAAACACCCAAAAAAATTGTTCGCATCATTGACGGGATTCAGAGTCAGAACTTTTACACCCTGTGTGGGAAGGATGGTGATTATTCCAACTGCTACCCAAGACGAAAATACAGGATAGAGTTTTATTTAATGTCTTTTGTATTGAATAACCACAGATGGAAGGATGAATTGGATATCACTCAGAAAGAGAAACCCAATGAAACACATTTGAAAGTTTCACACGCCAGCAACCAGAACAGCTTATAGAGTGTTTCCAGACTTTTCTATAGAAGTTACCCAAAGAATAGTGTAACACTTGAGATACTCTGTAGAACGATAGCGAAAGAGTTCACTGTTAATAATTTCGATTTGTTTCCCTGTTTTCATAACCCGAGTTTCGAGAAATAAAATCATCTAACCCTTGTTCGACATCATCGATTAAATCAACCATGTTGTGAAGAAAAAAAAAAAAAAACCTAAAAAATTCCAGGTCTCACTCAGAGGGTTCAAACTCGCACCTTTTCTATCCAATATGTGAGCTGGGTGATTATAACCACTGTGCTACCTCCAAGGGCACTTTGAAAGCATTTGGTTTTAAAACGCACTCAAAATGATCCTCTTTTATTCAAACAAAAAGTTTAATTTTTTTCTAATCATTCTCATAAGGAAATATAAGAAATGAGTTAATCAGATGTGACTCGTACTTTGTAACAGACTTCGTTACCCCTGTACATGGTGCTTTGCCGTATAGCTTAATTGCATTGCGTCACGCAATTTTAAGAATTAGCAATTTGTATGCCTTTACAACGCATTCGCATTTTAAATCGAAAGCAGTAAATGCTTATTATTTATTCACTGTGAGGTGATTACCAATTAATGGGCAAGTATCGTGTAATATGGAAAATACAACAGTTCTTTTCTGCTGCCCTCTCCTCAAGTTTCTAATGACACGATAAATAGTAACAGTAAGAGTAGTAGTAATAACACAGGCATTTGATGCAAGAAAGCAAGCTTATATGTCGTATTAGCGAAAAAAAAAATAAACAAATCACGCATCCATTCCCTCTGAAGGTTTTTCCAGTTCCTCCGTGAATTCGTTTAATCTTTCAACTTTCAAACCTACAGATGGAAGTTTGTTCCAGCAATTAACCAGTCGCCACCAAAGGCAATTTTCTGCACATCTATTCTATAACTGTCGGAATTTCTCCAATTTGTATTTATACCCCTTCAGGTTCGTAATCTGAGCAAGTGAAGAATCCCAACAGAATTCAACGAGCTCAAACCATCCAAGGCCTTATATACCTCAATCAAATCACCTCGCAGGTGTCTAGTCTCCAGCCTCTGCAATTTGCAGAACTGAAGTGTTTCTTGATAAGAGGACCCCTTCGTTCCCCTCACCAATTTTGTTGCCCTTCTCTGTACTCGTTTTAGCAACTCTACATCCTTCCTAAAATGGGGATTTCAGACCTGTACGCAGTGCTCAAGGCGTGACCTGACCATTGCTTTATACAAAGGGATAATCACCTCCATTTCCCTACTAGCAAAATTCCTGTATATCATTGGCAATACCCTATGACTTTCTCTGGCAGCCTGTCTGCACTGATCAGAAAATTTCATATCTGACTGCACAAATATTCCCAGGCATTTTTCATTTTTCACCGCCCTAAATGTATGAACTTGGTACGTTTCTCTGGGGCTACTGCAACCCATTAACAGTACT
The DNA here is from genome assembly GCF_048544385.1 of Mastigoproctus giganteus. NCBI lineage: Eukaryota > Metazoa > Arthropoda > Arachnida > Uropygi > Thelyphonidae > Mastigoproctus > Mastigoproctus giganteus. The sequence goes on from NC_143577.1 coordinate 14,268,749, forward strand.
TTGCATTTGTCAATGTTAAACTTCAGTTGCCACTTCTCAGCCATGTGGCCAACTTTTCTAAATCTTTTTGCAGTAGCACGTTGCCATTACTGTCATCAACAGCCCTGCCAATATTTGTATCATCTGCAAACTTGGGCATGAAGCCTGATATAGCACTGATAAATATACAAAATATTCATCAATATCATTGATAAATATAGAAAACAACAGTGAGCCCAACACGGAATCCTGGGGGACTTCCACTAATAACATTAGTCCAGAAAGAGTAGCGTCCATTGATTACCACTTTCTCTCTTCTCCCACTCAACCATCCTTTTATCCATTGTAGCAACTTACCTTTAATTCCATACCTCTACAATTTGTACCGCGGTCTTCAATGTGCAACAGTGTCAAAAGCTTTCCTGAAATCCAAGTATATGAGATCAAAATTATTCTTCACACCCAATTCCTTTGTGACCACATTATAGTATCCAATAAAATTGGTCAGACAAGTCTTCCCCTTAACAAACCCATGCTGTATCTCAACTATTACTGCAGCCTTGTCTACATGATCCTGTGTTGCATCTTTAACCACTGATTCCATTATTTTCCCCGGAACAGAAATTAAACTAACAGGTCTGTAATTATTCGAGTCACCTTTAGATCCCCCTTTGTGAATTGGGGATATATTTTCTTAGCTCTAGTTCGTGGGGACTTCCCTGAATCCAAGAATGCTCTTATAATTATGGTTAAGAGTTTGCTTACTTCCTTTGCTGCCTAATCCCTTATCATCAGGTTAATTGTTGCAAATTATCCTTGCAACTCCAGTGAAATAAGGTGAGTCAGAATATACGAGGCCCAATCAAAGTGTCTTGAAAGTTTATATTAATTAAAAAACAAGCAGTGGAGGTAAAAGACCAAAATGACGGATAAGCGCTAGGATGCGATCGCCATATTGTTGGTTAGATCCGATTTTGACCTCCACGAAAGAAACTAGTGGGCGCTGTGGATCCGTCAAGTTCAGACGTGCCTTTTTGTTCACTGTCGCAATCTTAATGGATATAAAAGTGGAAAAAGGTTCCTGCGTTAAGAGGTTTCTGTAGGCGTGGCGTAGCCGAGTGGTCAGAGCAAGAGTGCAGTAAACAATGTCTATTATAAAGCGGTTTTAATTCGATTGATGAAAAAAAAAAAAATGGTTAGAGTATAATATCATCAGTTGTTGAAAACGGTGGATGATTTTCCAACAAGGCAATGCTTCTGCATACATTGCACTCTCCATTCAAGAAATGTTGACCCCCAAACAAAGGTTCCTGTAGTAGTAGTCTAATCTCAATGTTCCACGAGTTTGTTCCTCGTCGCGAAACTCAAAATGAAGCTGAAAGAGCAAACATTTGATGAAACACCAACTGTCCAACAGAATGCGACAACTGAATTCAACTTGCTCGCTGTTGAATACATCCGACAATCCTTCCAGAAAAGTCAGAAACTTTGGGATACTTGTATATTATCAAAGGAAAACAATTTAAAGGGGATCCCTTGTAAAAATATATTGCATATACGCTAATTTATTTTAGTGTAGAAGAACTCGTATGTAAGCTTTAATCCACGTGCGTATCTGAAGCAGTTGTTCTCTGTTTTCTAATCTTATACCAGGAATGCCTAGTAATTTTCTTGCGTGTCTTCAACTCTGACATACCTCAATCAGAAACGCCCTTGTTACTTTGATAAGCGAACGAAAACTGTTAAATTCAGAATTCTGGTTCCTGAAAATACTGCGCTATCCACGTTTAGGGGTAAATAGCCCTTGTGGGCTATTTCTGTTCATAATAGAAACTAAGAGTAGCGCTTGAGAATTGTGACAATTCAACTTCCATAAATTTCTGAGCTTCTTATTACGAAAGAGAAAGTTGAGAGAATGAATCTGAGGAAACGAAGCGAAAAGTCTGTCCAGACTCGACCATAATTACAGGGGACGTTTCAGAGCGATTCTGTTGAGGGTCTTGTGTGTCTGGTAGAAATGATTTCAGCCACTAATCTCTGATGTGGGGAGGTTCGCTAATAATTTCGTTGCGAAAATTATTTTTTCTGCATCTGCTTTGTAGTCAATACGTTACCTGATTTAAGAGGACGTAGAAAAACAGCACGCAGATGGAGAGAAAAAAGAGGTAGGCCAAAGAAAAAAATATTTACGCTTAAAATTACAATGAGAAAATGAAGTGGTGGCGACCTTTTATTTCTTTTCATTTTTATCCCATACGAGACGTATGGGATACAAATGAAAAGTGAGCGCAAAAAATAAAAAGTAAACTCAATTTAAATATTAAAAATAAAAATACAAACAAGAAATGAACCGGAAGAAAGAATAAAAACCAGAGTTGACACCAAAGAGCGCCATTAGTAGGAAATAGGACTTATTATACACTAATTCAAAAACTACATCTGATGTTCTTTATCAAATTTAGTATTTTAAATTTTTATGCTGTTTGTTTGTTACTGTATTAATAATTGCATCTGTTTCATAAAAAAAAATCAAAACACATATTTTAATAAAATCAACCAGTCTAATTTCAAGAGATTCATACGAAATATTTAAAATTTTATTAATTTCCAGTAACTGTCTTCGTATAGCAATTTCTGTAATTCGAATTAAAGATTGAATCTGCAAAGTGCGTATACTTTCGACGAACCCTTAATGCTTGTTACACTTTAGTATAAATAATAACAAATGATGCAAGCTTATGCTGCATCAGCAACAAAAACTAATCACTCCATCTGTCTTCCTTTCCAATAATTTCTCAAATTATTCTTTAAATTTATTCAAGCTTTCCAATCGGTACAAAAATATAAAAATATAAATATAATTTGAAAATATAAATATAAATTGAAATTAATAATAAGAATTTAGAAATTTATATAAACCTACTCACCCGCAAAAATCAGGTAACACCTGGCTGAAAGCCAATTTTCGAGCATCTGTCTTTAAAACAACCTTTTCAATAGAGATTTATGTCCTCTTATGTGTCTTAGCAAGAAAAAGGGTGCTCTCAGCACGTAATTTACTCGATCCATTTAAAGTTTAAAAACACTTCAATCATGAAAATAACAGCAATATTCTCCAGGGATATAACCAGGGGCGGCTCGTTGGTAGGCACTGCGGAACTGCAGCACCCCCAGCTTTTTAAATCCAAATATACAGTGAACGGAGGGAGTTATATGAAATTTTGTGAAGAACGATGCAACGCAATGAATATTTTTATTAACAGGTCACGCATATAGCATACTTATCCTCTGTTACCAAAAATCATTTCAATAAACGAATCGAAACACGAAATTGTTTTCAACTTTGAAGTTTAACCGTAGGCGGAACTGTTCGCTACCCAATTCCACATTTTTACGCCTCGGTGGTTGAGTCGACGCTTAGTTCGCAGGTTGCCAATGAGCATTTTCTAGCGGGGATAAAACGAATCAAAGGAACTACGGAGCGTGCAGTGCCGATTTGAACAAGAATAGCGGTGCGGGCACTTTGAACCAAACTGACCAGGGGGAGCGGTCTGCCACCCCTCACCGTGGACTAATTAAGGACACAAAAGGTGATATAGTTGTACACGTTGGCACTAATGATATTAAGAGTAGAAGACCAGCGGAATTGCTTAACAAGTACAGATCACTGATGAAAAAAAGCCGTGAATTAGGGTTGAATTTGAAAGTGTCTGCAATTCTGCCCAGACACGATAGGAGGGAGTATATGATGAGAGCCTTGTCGATCAATTCGGCCCTGGAAAGATTGTGCAAGGCTCAAGGGGTAGAATATTTCTCAGCCTGGTCTGTACTTGTTAACAGGAGAGACTTCTTCTACAGGGATGGGATACACTTAAATAGAAAGGGTGCAAAAATATTTGCTGATGCTATCGAGGCAGTGTTAGGTGGGTCGGAAAACTGCTAGCGTGGGGGGAGACAAAGACTAATAGATTAACAGTAGCCACTGGCAGAGGTGAAAGAGATTCTTGCACTGCTTCTATTGGAATGAGCAGAAGCCTGAAAAACAAGATGCACGATATTTCAGAGACTGCTAGAAGTTATTGCGGTAGAAGTAAACACATGGGTTGTGTTAGGGTAGCTAAGAATAGAAACAGGTGCATGTATACTTGCGTGTACACCAATGCTAGGAGTTTAGTAAATAAATTTGATGAATTTGAGGTATTGCTCAAAACATCAAAGGCAGATATTGTTGGGATATCAGAGACATGGTGTCACATAGATATAAGGAATGCAGAACTGGAATTTGGGGAGTACAACGTCTACAGAAAGGATAGACTGGATAGGAAGGGAGGAGGGGTTATGCTATTAGTTAAGAAACACATAAAATCCAAGGAGGTGAAGCCAGTCGACATCGATGGACAGGGCAGTGTCGAGTCAGTTTGTTGTGACATAGGCATAGGTAAATCAAAATTGAGAGTAGGAGTGTGCTATAGGCCTAATGACTCTGATGAGTATAATAAGAAACTGTACAGGGAAATAGAATGGGCCAGTAAATCAGAGAGTCTTATAATGGGGGATTTTAATTTCCCAGATATTGACTGGAATTTGTGGGTTGGTCACTCACACACTAGCAAGGCTTTTGTGGATTTATTGGATGATTGTTTTCTACACCAGCATGTTCGGGACGCAACTAGAGGGAGTAATACTCTTGATCTGATTATCAGTAGTGATTCTTCATGCATTAAGAATCTGCAGATAAAGGAACCACTAGGTGGCAGTGATCACAGTGTGCTGAAGTGGGATTTACTCAAATTCTATACAGTGGGACCAACTGATGATGTTACCAACAGCAAATTCAAAATGGGAAGCATTCAAGGAACTAATCTTGGAAGCTACCAGGCTTTACATACCAACCAAGAAATATTGTTCAAGGTTCAGGCCTAAATAGTTGTCAGATGAACTAATGAGACATATGGCAGAGAAGAAAAATGCATGGGATACATACAAATTAATGGGTGACATGCAAGCCTATGATAGATATAAGTTGGTCTGTAACCAAGTCACATAGGAGATTAGGCAGGCAAAGGCAGATTATGAGAAATCCTTGGCAAAGGATGCAAAGAAAAACAGAAAAGAGTTCTTTACCTATTTAAACTCAAGAAGGAAAGGGATGAATCAGATTGGTCCACTGGATGTTGATGGTTCAACAGTTGAGGATCCTGCTCAGATGGCTAACAATCTAAACGAGTATTTTGCATCTACATTCACACATGAGGAGTTATTCAGGGAGGGGAATGTCGTAGGTGAAGTAAACATTGGCAGTGAGCTAGATGATTTTCTAATAACTGAGAGGAAAGTGGAAGAGAAATTGTTGAGGATAAACATAAAAAAGGCACCCGGGGTGGATGGGATCTATCCAGTTATATTAAAGGAGGCAGAAAAGGAAGTAAGCAAACCCTTAGCCATAATTATGAGAGCTTCTTTGGACTCAGGGGAGGTACCCATAGACTGGAGATGTGCAAATGTAACCCCAATTCACAAAGGAGGATCAAAGGCTGACACAAGTAATTATAGACCTGTGAGTTTAACTTCTGTTCCAGGAAAATTAATGGAGGCACTGGTTAAAGAAGCACTGCAGGATCATCTGGACAAGAATTCAGTTATAGCTCAGACACAGCATGGTTTTGTTAAGCGCAGGTCTTGTCTGACCAATTTGATTGGATACTATGATGTAGTCACAAAAGAACTGGATGCAGGGAATAACTTTGATATTATATACTTGGATCTTAGAAAGGCTTTTGATACTGTTGCACATGGAAGACTGCTGCACAAATTGGAGAAGTGTCGCATTGGAGGCAAATTGCTGCTATGGATAAAGGGATGGTTGAGTGACAGAAGACAGAGAGTGGTAATCAATGGACACTGCTCAACGTGGACTAATGTTATTAGTGGAGTTCCTCAGGGTTCAGTGTTGGGTCCATTATTGTTTTCTGTATTTATAAATGATATTGATGATGGTATATCAGGCGTAATGTCCACGTTTGCAGACGATACAAAGGTTGGCAGGGTTTTTAAGGACACTACTGATGCTAAGCTGCTGCTGCAACAGGATTTGGAAAGGTTGCGCAGATGGGCTGAGAGGTGGCGAATGAAGTTTAACATTGACAAATGTAAAGTACTACACATGGGAAACAGCAACCCCAGAGCAACGTATCAACTCTGTGGTACTACACTGACAGTGGTAGAGAATGAAAGGGACTTGGGGGTAATTGTGCAGGCAGATATGAAGTTCTCTGAGCAGTGCAGATGAGCTGCAAGAGTAGCTCATGGAGTATTGTCAATGATATACAGGAATTTTTCCAGCAGGGATAAGGAGGTGATTATTCCCTTGTATAAGGCATTGGTCAGGCCACACCTTGAGTACTGTATACAGGTCTAGGCCTCATTTAAAGAAGGATGTAGAGCTGCTGGAACGAGTACAGAGAACGGCAACAAGATTAGTGAATGGAACAAAGGGTTGCTCTTACGTAGAAAGGCTTAAGTTTTGCAAATTACAGAGCCTGGAGACTAGGCATCGGCGAGGTGATCTAATAGAGGTGTATAAGGCTTTGAATGGCTTGAGCATGCTCAATTCCGATGGGAATCTTCCTCTTGCTCAGAATAATCACCTGAGAGGGCATAAATTCAAATTGAGGAAAGACAGATGTAGAATAGACGTGCGGAAATTTGCCTTTAGCCAGCGGGCAGTTGGTTTGTGGAATAGACTTCCATCCCTTGTCGTGGAAGTTGATAGCCTAAATAAATTTAAGGCTCAGGTGGACAGATATTTCGAATGAACGGAGGGGTGAAATGGGAGTAGTGTTTTTTTTTTTTTTTTTTTTTTTTCGGCTGATGCTGAATAAGCTTGCCTTCTTGCATCATATGCTAATGCTAAACTCTCTTCCTCAACCTCTGCTGACAGTCAATTTATCTAATGATGTACAGCACGCTGCCCGAAAGTAAATGTCATGTGATCTAGCCTTCTGTTGCTCTCTAAGGGTTTATATTTGCGACCCTTAAGTCTTGTTTCTCCTACCATTGAAAATAGATCCTTCGTTCATTATAAAGAATCTTATTTACCTCAGCCAGATCTCTCCCCTCCAGGATATCTAGGTGCCATTCATCAGTTTCTAAGCCTTTTTTCAAAATACCCTGATTCTCTTCGTTAACACACTTCCCACCTTTACATCATCAGCATTTATGACGATTTCCCCTGCACTTTCTTATCAATGTTGATAAAGTAGCTCCAACACTGATCACTGCTCGACTGGACCACACTGATTAATGTCTATTGATGACTACGAATGTCTATCTTTTAACCATCCCCTAATTCAACGGTGGATCTTACCAGTAATCCTAATTTTTACCCGTTTAAATAATAATTTTCTTGAGAAACCATATCAAAAGCTTTAGTGAAGTCAAGGTAAACAATGTCAAAGTTGTTTCTTGCATCCAACTGTTTTTTTTAACTTTGTCATATCGATGAACCAGATTGGTCAGGCAAGACTTCCCCTTCACCAACCCAAAAACAGATACCATTCCACAGAATTATATTATTTTTCCACTGTTGATAGAACCACGAATATTACATATTATCTTGAAGTGCCTTCAATTCAACAGATCCATTGATTTGTAGGGTCTAAATGCGACCTCTCGTAATATATCAGTTCTCATTAAACCCTTAATGTTTGCAATTAACTTGAATTGGGGTTTCTAAATTCTCGGCATTTTTTAATCTTCGGGAACGGGAAATTGCGGTTGCCGACAATTCTCGAGAATTCCCGAAAGTTTTATTTTATTCATTAAATATTTGCCATATTTTTGATGAGAATTTTTGTTCTTATTCTAGTCATAAAACACTATAATAATGAACTGCACATTGTGGTGTAGAAGTAAACTGAGTTGTCATCATTGCAAAACCTGGGTACCTGTATACCCACAGATGAGGACCCAATAAGCTCCGAAACAGTGTCGTATGGTTCACTGAATTGCTAGGAAAGGAACATACTGGTCCAACAGTAGATATAATAACACCTTTTTACAAATTGGTAGTCAAGCATTTACAAGAATTATCTGCAGGGGAATTATACATGGGAAACAAGCTCAAGATTTCAGAAATTTATTGGAAGTTATCCGACATGAATGTACCGGCAGTACCGGTGCCACGAAGCTAGCTGAGACTGAACACGACTCAGATGTTGAGTAACCTACATCACCACATAGCTTACGAGTCACGAAGAGACCTGGCATGGAGAATAATACACGGACACCTGCCAGTGGAGAAAAATAAAGCCAAATTCCGGGGGCATATGAATGTTGAGTGTCTATATTGTAAGGCGTGTGAAACAGTGGAACACGCATTTTTCTCTTGTCCGGTTACTCAGCGCATCTGGATTAGTGTGCATAAAACAATGAGAATACCGCGCTTGACTAGGGAACAAGAACTATTTCTACAGTTTCCAGCCCCGATTTCCAGAGCAACGAGCATCTTGATATACCTCCTAAATGAAGGTTAATATCAGGCTTGGAAAATCAGGAAAAGAAAAGAAGAGGGCTCTGCAGCGGAGGTGTCAAAATGCGCCCTTCGAATGATGGATGCTGCAATAAGAAGATTCTTGGTACTAGAGTTACTGCAACTTGGAAAGCAAAGACTTTTACAGTTATGGTGCTTCCCCACACCTCTATGTCGACTAATAGATAATAACATATATGTGCATCTTAGATGGTAATGATCAGTCTAAGCTAGGGGTGTTACATACCAACCAGATTAGCTTAGTTATTAGTGGATAGGGACCAAGTCAGCTGCATGCATTTGGTCTCTCTCCTGTATGTACGGCGGCTAGGCTTTGATAGCTGCAGGTGGTAAAAGGAGTGTGTAAGAGGGAGATGACCCTAGAACCCATTTAGGGCAAGCCAACTCCAGGCGGTTGCCAACTTGGCGGTCACATGGACTGGGCCTTCCTCGGACTGTGTCAGTGGATGAGTGAATAGCCCAATAGGGTTAAGTCATACAGAGATGAGTGGATAAGGGCGACTGTTCCGTTTGGGGTTTTTTTTTAAGCCATACAGGCCACTAGATAGGACCAATAAAGGGTCCCTGAAGGGTTAATTCTATAGAAATATCCGGAAACTGGAAAGCACGTCTGGTCTAACCAGTAAGCCTATCTACCCACTGATGAAGGCTAAAGAGCCAGAAACGGCACCACAGGAAGATCTTAAACATCTTTGCAGGACTCTGACTGGGTAACAACAGTCCCCGTCAGGGGACGCATTGCCCAGCCTGGGAACGAAGCTCTGAGTTCGTACGAATTATAACTAACTATCCCTTTCATTCTTCTCCGGCATATTTTCCTCTCCCTCTCTTACTATCACTTTCCTACCTCTTTTTTTCTTTGCTCAGTCTTATAGGGATATTGAGGATAGCTGATATCTTTATCCCATACCATATTTAAAAACAGTGTCGTATGGGTGTTGGCATCCACTGAGAATACGTAACAACAGTCTTCTCCTATAGGGAAGCGTTACTTATTCGAAGTATTGCAATACCGTGGCTACTCGTTTTGAAGGAATTCACAATATGAGATATACAGGGGATCCTGGTTGTCCTAGCATAATTGGTTCCAGAATATTCCACTTAAAACGGAGACAAAATTTTCGTAATGTTTATTATTTAAATAAATGAAACTAGCCATAATATTTTAAGAATTTAAGATTCTGTATGTACATACACCACAGACAAATCTTAAAGAAAAACTACGGTAGTAGTGTGAAAGCATCATTTCTTCTGTATCTCAATTTGCTCTCATCCTTCACAACGAGTTGCCATATATTGCACTACCTACCTTAAATAAGTAACGCTTCACTAATAGAGAAGTCTATTGTTGCTTATTCTCGGTGGGCGCCAGCAACCACACAGCACCGTTTGAACGCTAGTTGGCTTTTCATCGGTGGGTGGGCAGGTAACCTGGTATCGCAAGTGAAGAGTATCTTATTCGAATTAGTGCAATACATGGGCAGCTCGTTGTGAAGGATGAGTAGATATGGTGTATCTACACCGATATTGTATAGTAATGGTTATTATATACTTGTACATATTAAAAAAGGGACGAAGGAACTGAAAAATGGGAAAATTATTTTATTAGATATTTTTTATTATAAAAGAAGATCGTTCTCACAAAAAATATTCAAGTGCTTGGTCCATTTTCTCAAGGGAAAAAGCTTTAATTTTCAAATCTTACTAACTCCGAGAACTCGAATACCGGGGACCCTCTACTTAATGATGCCAATTCATGACTACTTAAGTAGTTGGCTACGTACAGAAATGATGCAATTGCACTAACTTGACTCTCCTTTTGCCGTTGAAATGGAAATATCTCTTCCTAACTCTGTTTTTAGATCCGCTTCTATTTCCTCGGGTTCCGAATTTTCCATTTCATTGTTCGTATTATTTTTTCTTTCAGACTCTTCTATTGAAGTAAACTTTTCTTTGAAAATTTGTTCCATTATGGATTTTACAAATGGGATAATTTCATTTTTATTTGCCATAGCAATAAAAAAAATAATTATTAACCTCATTTAAGGCTGAACTGCGGATTATGGGTACACCTTGTCACCTCGTTGCGATGGCCAAATTCTGAAAAACAAAAGAAATGTTTTTTTTTTTTTTTTAATTGGCTCATTTTTGGCTTGTGAAAAAAAAAGGTTAGATTAGTTTACGCCAGTAATTCGGGACAGATTCAAGTATAACCCTATTTGGATTGCTTAAATATCTAATAAGGGACACTTAAAGACTTTATCTCTACGTTTAAAAAAGATGCTGTTTAACCTCCTTTAAAACCTTAATACTTAAAATAGAATTTTGATTTTCCAAATTACGAAAGATGAATGTAAAAATTCCTTCGCTTTTTAGTAGATTTGCTATCTGATTAACAAATCTACTAACAAAACGCCGTCTCAAAGATCGTCTGGAGGAGCACACTAAGGCAATAAGAAATGCGGAGTATGGTAAGTCCGCCGTGGGCGAGCATTTTTGGGAGAAGCAGCACCAGAACTCTCCGGACAATAATATCATCACCGATCGGGCGCATAAGTTCTGGGACTGCAAGTGGCTCGAGAGTTTGCGGATCTGTTCCACAGTGAACATTAACAGAGATAGAGCAACGCGGATCCATCACCTCTTCGAGACTACTATCCTCAGAAAGGATGAACGGTTCCATATGATCCACTTCCGGTTCCATAACACAAGAGAAAGGAATACTTGGGAATGAATGAAAGCACGTGATGAGTACCGTGAACCTGCTGGTATTTAAAGACGCACCGCAGACCAAAGAAAATACCGCTGAAGACGAAGGCAGGAGCCTTCGAAAGCTATGGTTTTATCGCTTTTAATTTAGTATATTTTAATGCGTTTTATTGTACTTAACCCAGTATATTTTAATATATATTTTAGTTGTAAAGTTAAGTATAATTTATTATAAATACATAGCTCTCAAGATTTTCGTTGTGTTTTATTTCTACATCAGGTTGGTGAAAAACATTTAAAATTACAATATGCAATCTGATTACATCAACTGCGAGTTGTACTGGTTTTAAGCAGTTTAATATATCTTCGGCGATTTTTTGATATCCGTCCGTGTTATCCGTGTGAAAATCCTTAAAAATCTCTCACTTTGTAATGAAATGGTTATTGGCAACTACAGTATATTTAAACAAAAATCAAGCATTTTAAAATAAATTACGGAACAGGCTGAATATTACAAAAACAAAAAATCTAAATTTGTCGTGAAATGTTTTGGCGTTTCCCGGGAATCGGGAATTTTAAAATAGGATTTTTTCCCTGGAGTTCTGGAGAAAACATTCTCGGGAAGAAACCCTAACTTGAATGTACGTTTGAAACAATTCATCCACTTCCACTCCCTACCTACATCCTTCAGAATGTGCATCGCTTTGTTTACAAAACCCTACAGTAGCCTCTGTTTCCAATAAACAGGCAGGCAAGGATTTAAACACCGAAATTAAATGGCTAGGGAGACTAGATTCTTAACAACAGATGATTTAGAGGTTGGTGCAACCTGTGCCAAGCTTCCCAACTGATGAAAGGATTGTAGGAGTCTCACTTATTTCGAAAGTCTTAGTGACTATTAGTCTATATTTTAATGCTGAGAACATGAAGGTAGGTGGAGGCTATGATTCTTTTTTTTTTTGTGTAAACCCCAAACACCAGAGGTATTAGAACCTATAGTACTTTGTACCGTGCTTGGGTTGGAGGTTGAGAAGACGAAAGAAGATATTTGTTGACATTAGACAGGAACTTCTGTAGACTGTAATCTTCAGGCATAAAATACTCATGAGGGAAGGTTGTTCCAGAAAATGGCAGTTGAATGAATAAACGAGGATTATGAAAAGTTGGTTCTGTGAGTTCGAAGTTGGACAATAAATGGATGTTGGCTGGTGGCGGCACGTGTTCGGACTGTTTTGAAAGAGAGAGCGGGAATTATAGAAGCCAATTCAGAAGAACAGTGCCCATGGAAGTATCTGAAGAAGAGGCATGCAGCACAAACAGTACGTCTATGGGACAGCGAGTGGACAGACTCTGTTAGAGATGAATCATTAATTAATCTAACTGCCCTCTTCTGAATGGAATCAAGAAGCCTGAGAGAGGTTTCGGCGGCACCACCCCAGATGTGGGAACAATATTCCATGGCAGGGCAGATTTGCGATTTATACAGAGTCAGCAGCTGTTTGGAAGAAAAGTAACGCTGAGAGCAAAAGAGAAAACCAAGTTTTTTAGATGCAGAGGAAGCGATATTTGTAATGTGTTTGTGCCAAGAGAGATTAGAAGTCAGAGTAATCCCCAAAAGAGATATATCATTTTGCCTAGAAATCGGAGCGTCACTAAAGATAAGCATAGGAGCAGAAGAATCCTTCTTGCGAGATATAAGGCAAGACTGAGTTTTAGAAGGGTTGAAATCAACTAAGTTGTGTTTGCCCCACTGGAGAAATACCTGAAGATCGGCATTTAAGGAATTGGTAGCAGATTTTCAAGAAGTTGAAGTTGATTGAGCAGGACAAGGTTTCTCAAAATGGAAAGTGGAATGCAATGTGCTATCATCGGCAAAACTATGGATAGGATTTCCAGTCAATGGAAGAAGGTCATTAATATACAAGAGGAAAAGAGTGGGGGAAAGAACTGAACCTTGGGGGACACAGGCGTTAGTGGAGAAGTTGGAAGACAGACAGCCATCTACCATCACCATCAGTGAGCGATCAGAGAGAAAACTGGATAACCAATTACTAAAAACAGTTGGAAAACCATAAGATGGAAGCTTGTTTAGAAGACCTTTATGCCAAACACGATCAAAAGCCTTTGAGATGTCAAGAGCAACTACTTGTGTTTCACCGAACCTTTCCATTGAATTTGTCTTAAATGGGTAACATTGTAGGGCTTCACGGATACTGTTTGGAGCGCAGTATACATCAGTAGACATATGAAAGAGAAAGTACAGTAAAGGTTTTTTTTAAAGCTGTCCCGTCAAATAAGATTTATTTCGCTTTAATTTCCTATTTATGGAAGATACAAATGTATGACACTGAAATGAAAGGCCACTAACCTGGCAGTATCAATAAGTCAGTTCAGCACAGAGGATTCAGTCATACTGCCGACCGGGCTAGCCGGGTGGGTAAAGTGCCTGCCTGGCAACCTAAAGGTCGCGGGTTCGATTCACTCCTCGGGCTTGGATCAAAGTACTGCAAAAACCTTGGAGGTGCATTATGGCCACAGAAGCCTATGCGCCAACAATTACCAAAAAAAAAAAAAAATCAGTCATACTTTTCGAAGTGAGTGAGTGATTTCGTTCCTTTTCCAGCTATATTCTACAACTGCCTCTCCTGTTCAGACTTAGCCGAAGTAGGAAAAGTCCCCCTACTTCTGTTGTAGATAATCCCATCTGTAAGCTGACAAGAGACACTCAATTTTCCGTCCATCTCTCCCAGTATCCTATCGACTGAAGTGCTGCAGTCTTGTCCCCCCCCCCCCATGAGAATGAAGTTTCACAATCAACTTAGCAGCGTTGGCCTCCCACTTTATAATGAGTCCAACTAACCCTACTTTTAGTTAATAGATTCGGTAATAGCACGCACTTTGAAGCCGTGGTTTCGTCCGTCCCCAATGAATGTTATCAGCAAATAGCTGACCGCTTCCAACATCCTCTAATTCGGATGTGGGATCTGCACTCACTAAACAAACGCCTAACTACAAAAATTTCGCAATAAGTAAGGCTTGTCTACCAAATTGTGAGCTGAATCTTGTCTAGGGTTTATCGAATGAAGCGCGGTATTTCTTTCGTTAATTTTTCACCCAAATAATTGGGTGACAGTACAAGTCACTCAGAAAGATAGGCACCTCCGTAGCCAGGTGGGAAGGAGCAGCAGTGCATAGCACACGCTTCTTGATTAGACCGGGGTTCGAGCCCGTCACCACCAAATACGGAGGATGCGGAAAGGTCAGGGAATGACCACCGCATATCCTGGAGCAATATGGCCTTAGTTGCTAATGCTCCTAAAAACCAAATAACAAATAACGACAACTCAGAAAGATAGACTATAAAACTGTGAACATTTATTTCCTCTTAAAATAAGCAGTGAATTTCATTTAAAATTATTTCATTATTTTGGAGTCCCCATAAAAATACGCACATTATGTAGACTTTTTCTAATATTTGTACCAGAGAAGGCAAACAATATTTTCCGAGTTTGTTTAACTTAAAATCGAATTCTTTAAACGTGGATATTCGTTTCAAGATTTACGGTGTTACGTGCTGCAGATTTCTATTGTATACTATGCTGTCAAAAGTATTGGAATGCCACCAGGCACTCATACAAGTGAGTGAAAGACTCAATTTTATTGTGTTGTTAGCCGTGGAGAGACTTTCTACGATTTATATTAGCAGGTTTCACTGGAAATATTTACTTGCGAAAGATCCTCTCTCATCTAAAAATGCCTCCATGGACAAAAGTTGCCTATCCAATATTCTTCCTTCCTTCTTCCGATCACTAATCCCTGAAGGATTGTACTTGCTGTGCTGGTCCACTCAGAAGAATATCCATTTATGGCCACCCTATGTTTTCTCTTCATCATCTACCCCATAATCCGCCTATGGATCTTCCCTCTTATTTCACTCTTCCTCAAGCCTGAAATCTTTAAACTCAGCTTTTAAGTGAACTTCAAGTTCATTATATTTTCAAAATATTTATTTAAGTTATGAAATTTATCTGTATAAAATATTATAAATAAATAAATACATTATTAAAGGTTCGTGTATTTAAAAAATTCATAATTCTTTCTGTTTTAAATGCTTTTGCCTTTCAATCAACAATAAATAATCTTAAACTTCGCTCTAGGCAAGCTCCTTTACTGAGAGTTTCAAGTATTCTATTACTTTCAAACAAATTACATAACCAAAATGGTAGTTTTTCATTTACTTAAAAATTTTTTAAAGAGTTTTTAAAGAATTTCATTAGAAGGCTATTTATTTTTAAAAAAATAATTAAAAAAATGAAAGATTAGCTTTCGGGTGATGTTTCTGTTTGAAACTAGTGCAATACCTACTCAACTCGTGGTAAAGGAGTTTGCTGTTTTGTGAGATGTAACAGCATAGGGCCCATCACGAGAGAGCTAAGGGAAGCTAAACTCCCCCAGCAACTTTTTTTTTTTTTAATTCAATATACTTATACATTACGTGTTGAAGTTTTTAAGGTGGAAAGTAGACCGTCCCCGTTTGCGTGGGGGATTACTTGACACGGATTTGTGTTTGTATGGATCAAGAGAAACTGGGGGCCATATACTGGATGAATGTAGCGTTCATGACAGGGATAGGACGATAATTGAAGATATATTAGTGTCACTTTCTCTAGGACAGGAAAATTCAGGGGTTTGCCAAAGGAGTATTTGGTCATAATAATATCAGGAATCGAATCGAACCCGCGACCTTTGGGTTGCCAGGCAAGCATTTACCTACCTGGCTAGCCCGGTCGGCATGTTACTTTATCCACTTATTGTTTTTATGTAATCATTTGCTGTTTAAGGCCATGTATTGTATCAACTGATTTGAATACTCTGTACATAGGCTGTTATATCATGTGTAAACCGTGTCCTCTAACTGGATAGCTATAAATGGACATTTCTTCTGAATAAATTGATATTAATAATAATAATGTTTACGGTCCCCTTCCTCCTATCGTTCACGTGTGTGAACATTCAGTGTGCGGGCCATCTTTTATTAAAAATTACAAATGCAGTTTCCAAAGAGCACGTTCTCCATATTTATGAAAAAGGCATTAGGTGTACATCAATGTGGCTACGAACTGCGACTCAATAATTCATTTACAATTTTATTTCTATTTTTCACTACACAGCCTTCACAGAGTTAACAAAACAAGGCCACTTCTCCTTTAGGGGCATTTATAAACAGCAGCATTTCTTCCTTAAAACTATTGTCTAGTTGTTAAACCACAAAACTATTACAAACACAACTTTTATTCAAAGTGTATTTAAACATTGCAGGACAACTTTCTTAATATATCTTTAAAACGCCATTCCTTCATATATCTTATTCAAGATCCTGCCCATAATACAAAAGTTAAAAGAAAGGGTTCCCTAGAGAGGTCACCCAATCATAGAGGAAATTACGGAGGGCAGGACCACAAAAAGGGATTTTTCTTCAGCTTCTTGCAGCATCGGAAGGAGAATCGCAAGATCAACGTTCTCTCTCAGCCTTCAGACGTCCATCTTGGTGAGCGGCCACGGAGCCCCCAAAGTATTTAAAGAAAGGGTTCCCTAGAGACGGAACCCTTTTTATAGAGGAGCTTACCGAGGGCAGGACTACAAAAAGGGTTTTTCATTCAGCTTCTTGCAGCATCGGACAGAAAGAGTCGCAAGATCAACGTTCTCTCTCAACCTGCAGACGTCCATCTTGATGACCGGCCACCGAGACCTCATTGAAAAGATAGCTGGAATACCTGCTGGTTAAGATTTCACTTCGGAATTCTTGTTAAATCTCTTTTTTTTTTTCCTTGTGTTGCTTTAATTTTTTTTTTTTTTTTGTGTTGCTTTTTTTTTCTCCTCCCAGGCGAATTTAATCCCATACGTTTCAACTTCCAATTTCCATTTATTTATTTTTCGTTTTTCAGCATCACCTGCCATCCTTTTATGAGTTGCACAATGGTGGGTTTCCCCCTTTGGAAGAATAAGCCCCACAGCAATCGAGCCCACCTTCTGGCAACACCAAACGAGTCAGAGTCAGCACCTCTTTTACTGGGACTGACCCACCTTCCTGTGGTGAGGACAAAAACACAGAATCCTCTCTCCAAGTGACTGTTTTTTCTTTGCAGTCAAATGACCAGAACATGCACAGTTCTCCGAAAAACATACACATTTACATATACATACATATCATATCCCATTTACTTAAATATTATAGTGAGGGATAAGTTAAGAGTAGGATGCTGATACTTAAGCAATGGCCATGGATTGCCACATATAGTATATGAGAATTTTATATTAATATATGTTAATGGTATGACCCTTTGTAAAGGGGTATAAAATAACCTATTGTATTATAATTATATTTGCGAACATCATGTTACGATAGGGGAGTTTTGAAAAGAGAGATTTTAAGAGAATGTAAATGATGTGTACATGCTGTTCAATAAACGTTTGTTACGTTGAAATTTCGCCTCGTTTTTGAGCTCCTATTCACACCAGTAATCACCAGTCAGGCTTGGATAAGATCAAAATGGAAAAAAGGTTATTGCATATTGGCGAACTTAAAGTATTACACAATGCACACACATCCATTTGGAGGGGTGAGTTTCTCTCTCTCTCTCTCTCTCTCTCTCTCTCTCTCTCTCTCTCTCTCTCTCTCTCTCTCTCTCTCCTATGTTGACGATATACGAGATCTGGTCTAATCAAAACTATAAGACGAGCACATTAGGCCGAATGTACAGTGAAGCTGCAAAATATTGGGAGCACCCCACTTCTCTAAAGTGTGAAAGTGCAACGCAGGTGCCGCATCTGAAGGTCCAGCAACATGCACCTGCTGAAGAGACCTTCCTCCCGAAACAAAGGGGCCGTGAAAAGTTTTTAATTTTCCCTCCCGACATTTGGTGACGTAACGCAACTCAACTCAACTGTCTCGACTTCATCATTAACTCTTCCACCGCTCCCTAACAACCGAAAGTAAAGTAAGACAATATATAGCTTTCAATTTAACCAGAATTACTCGGCGATCCTAAAATTTATTTTAGGCTATCCTGCAAATTTTGAATATTTCTGAAGCATTAAAGGAGGCAAAAAGAAAAAACCTACCATCAGGATCAGCTATAATTTATATAAATTTAAAAAATGAACCAGATGCCAATTAAAACGTATTCGTTTGGATCGGAACTGTTCTTCTACGTATTTCATTCTAGTATTGTAGTAAAATCTCGCATTAATAATGTTCATTACTTGTGTTGTTACACTTACCTCTTTTAGTTCACCTAAAGAGAAAAATAAATAAAAACTTATAAACATCATTATTTGTTTTTTTTAAATATTTTTGCAGTGTTTCAACCTTTACAATTAATGTTGAATATTCCTAACTACTGAACACCAAAACAATTACTTATAACTGCATTATAAAAAGGTTGCTGCTTCAATAGCTTTAAAAAGAACTTTTAAAAGTTTTATTCGAAGCCATAGATAAAAATTGACTGAATCCTGATGTGGGTAAGTGGAATCAAGAATAGAATCTTTAATTGCAGCAATGATAGACATACAATTAGTCCCGTCTCGGCATGGTGGTGCCAGGGGTTTACAAAAAAGGAAAAACATAAGTTACATCAGATTATTAACAAAGCACAGTTTTACATTTTCAGTTCGACGAGGATACCCCTCCTGTATTCTTTATTGTTGACCACTTCTTGGAGGTCCCCGTCGATGGCTTGCAGTGAGGGCAGCATTTGCTTTGGCAGGAATCTGTCGGTTAGTACTAGCCGGTTACGGTTTGCTAGCAGCTGTGCTGAAGACCGGAGATAAGGGGGAGGATTGCGCCAAGAGCAGTGATACCAGAAGTTCGGCTCTGTAATTTTACCGGTGGCCATCTTAATGGTGAACAGCAGCCTTCTTTCTCCGATGTAGGACCGGAGCCTGCGTAGTTGAAGAGCTTCTGCTAACTGCGTTGATCTGAGGGAAGGTGGAGTTTGCTGTTGGCCCATTTTAGAAGCCAGAATTCGGCAGGGAATATTCTTTTAATGTTGGATTCGGCGCCGGAGGCCCATATCTCTGAAGCATACAGTATTGTCGGGTAAAGGAGTGATACGATGTATCTTTTTACCAGTTGTGGGTCGGTGGTGTGGAGCAGCTGTTGTTTGGCGACCCAGCGTAGTGAATTTAGCCTCGACTGTATGAGGTTTATGTGATCGTTGAAAGATAGTTTGGAGTCGAAGACGACTTGCATGTCAAAATAAGCTTTCAAATAATTTTTATTAAGTAATATTAAATTGAATATTAATTTTATGAATTTAATTAAAGAAACTATAATTACATAAAAATCTAGAAATTACTCACTTTTGTGTACATACAATTTCAGTCCTCAGTTCATCAATCCCTTCGTTTCCTTTTAACACAAATAATATATTTCTGCAACTTTCTTCTTCTTGTAGACAATCCGCATACCTTCTACTCAACATGGGTATTCACAGTCTATCCGAGCAGGATACATAGGGCAGAACGTATGTCATAACATTGAATAATGATCTGAAATGTATAAGGATGCTCTTAAATCTTTCGGTGAATCACAACTCTTAACCTAAGCCGCTTCTGTTCTCATATTAAATTTCATTTGAGATTACAACAAAATGTTCGGTTTCGTAATTCAACAATGTTCCACTTTGTCGGTGTTTATTTTTCTAAACCTAAATTGATGTCGATTCTTTGACAACAAGAATGGCAACACCCAGGGTCCTCAGCTGGATATCATCATTCTTCCCTCTCTTGGTGATTACATTCTATTTTTCACTCTATCTCTGTCAGGAATGTTTTTTTTTGGTTTGGTACAACATAAGCTTCAGGCTTCCTTTACACCATATAGCTAATAATAATAATAACTTCCCATGAATCCCGTGTCAGACTTTACTGCAGAACAGCACAAGCCATCCATCATTTTCCACAACAGATTACCACACATTCGTGCTTGCCGTGTGACTGACTTAGAAAATAGTTCGTCTTCTACGAAACATTTCCTGTGAAAAATGCTGGAATGCCCAAAAGTCACAAAAAGACTAACACTATCTCTTCTCCCTCGCTGAGACAATTCAGGTTAGGGGCAGCTTCCACCAATTGTAGAGAAGAGATCATCGTATTCGCGACTTCGATGTAAGATGTGATGTCATTTCTGCCGAATTTCACAGACGCAGGCCCTTTACCATAAAATTTCATGAGATCAGGAAGTTCAAGAAATATAATCCATTTATTGCACTCTCTATATGTTCAAAATGGAAACAGGGGGTGAAGCCATACCATGAAATGCATCCTCATCACACTTCTTCCCCAAAATCCGCCTCACATTAAATCCTACAGTGTCACATCACGTTGAAAGTGAATCTGCATAATTGGTTGGTTTTTACCAACGGGAGAAATAAGAGGGTGGTTAATGACACGTTCAGTTACATTTCAGGCACATTTCCAAATACTAATAATTCGTGATTAATAAAAACAAAATAAGTCAACCCACCGTGAACCTGCCGGAAGGAACGAGCCGTGAACCTGCCTGAAGGCAGAGAACTTGAAGAAGTAAAATTTTGAAATGTTATATCGTAAAGTGTTTAAAATCAGACACTCTCGTGGATTGAGGACTTTAGAGAAGTAAACTGGGTGGTTGCACAGTTTTAGAGAAGCATATTTCAATGAATATTAAACACCAACAAGTGAACACATTGATATCTGGAAACATTTATGCAAATAACACTTCCGTTTGTTAAATGCAAATATAAGTATAAAAAAATATAGTCGCACCAAATGTTTTTATATACCTCACGAAATAATTATAACAAAAAATATCATTTTATCGGCCATCTGGCTCAGAGGAACAAATATAGACGTAAAGTGCCAGATTTAATAATATTCACTGTATATTATTTTAAAATGAATTAGATATTTAAAAGTATATTGATAATTTACGAATTTATTTCCCTTTACCGCAGGGGCTCACATCTGGTAAGTATGGGCGTGGCACACCCAGGGTCCTGTCATCTTCTTCTATTTCTTGATGATTCCCTTCTACTTCTGACTCTATTCTGATTCTGGGCACGAATCCGCACCACGGGAAGGTGGACCAGTTCCCCAATAGAACTCATACTGTTTCAATTCGAGACTCTGACACACCTGATGTACAGCTAATGTTGCCAAATGTGAGTCAGATTCCCCCACTCCAGAGAAAACGTTCCAGTGGTGTTAAAAAAAAAAACACTCTGGAGCCGAGTCCAGATGGCAAAAAAAATCTGCCAACTCCATCAGAAAGTTCCTTATAAACGATTCTTAAGTAATCTAAAATTCTTGGCTAAATGCCTGAGTATAAAGGAATTTGTTTATGAGTGCACACACAGGTCAAGTGTGTATATCGGAGCCGTCTGGTTGGTGGTATCCGCCGAGAATAAGTAACAACAATTCTTCTCCACCGGTGAAGTGTTACTTATTCGAAATAGTGCAATACCATGGCAACTCGTTGTGAAGATATTCACAATATGAGATATAATTGAAAGTACGTTCGTAGTTGAAATGATGTGTGTGCATTACCCACGCATAAACAAACTCCTTCAATTCTTAATTCAGTACACCAAAATCCTAATATTATCATCAGTTCCTGGATATCTGAATTCGGTTTTTCCTTGGATCAAAGACGCCTTTGGCAAACCCCTGAATTTTCCTGTCCTGAAGAAAGTGACTAATATATCTTCAATTATCTTCCGCTCACTGTCATAAACGCTACATTCATACAGTATATGGTCCCCAGTTTCTCTTCCTCCATACAAACAGAAATCCGTGTCAAGAAATCCCAACGCAAACAATTTGGCATTATGACCCGTGTCCCCTTATTTATTTATTTATTTATTTATACACATTTGTCACGCACAGATCCTAAATAACGGTAAGAACGCTAGGAGTTACAGAAAATACAAAACAGTAATGATCAATACAAAACTAGAATTAAAATATATACAAAAATTGCATTAAGAAACAGAGTAAGGAGCAAATTCTTATAGAAAGATGGAATAAGAATAAAATCAATATTGTAGTTATTCAATACCTGAAGGAAACGAAACTGAGGACTACCAAGTAAGTAGCATATTTGATTATTATTATATGAAACAGTATTGTATCCAGGAGTAAAGGAAATAGGTCTAGGGAATGTACAAGTGTTAGGAGTTAATTAGGGAATAAGACAAGAAGAATGAATCATGTTTTCTTTTATATAACTGTCGAATAAGAACGAATCAGAGTGAAGGGAAACTGCAATAAGAATAGCACAGGCAAGACATCTTGCTGCATACAAACAGATTGGTATTAAGGGTAAGTTGCTACAATGGTTAAAAGGATGGTTAAGTGGGAGAAGACAGAGGGTGGTAATCAACGGGTGCTGCTCTTGGTGGACTAATGTTATTAGTGGAGTCCCACAGGGTTCGGTGTTGGGTCCACTGTTGTTTTGTATATTTATCAATGATATTGATGAAGGTATATCAGGCTTAATGTCGAAGTTTGCAGATGATACAAAGGTTGGCAGGGTTGTTAATGACAGTGATCGCAGTGTGCTGCTGCAACAGGATCTGGATAATTTGGGCAGATGGGCTAAGAAGTGGCAACTGAAGTTTAACCTTGACAAATGCAAAGTACTGCATATGGGTAGAAGTAATCCCAGAGAAACGTACCAACTGTGTGGTACTACACTTAAGGTGGTAGAAAATGAAAAAGACCTGGGAATAATTGTGCAGTCAGATATGACGTTTTCTGAGCAATGCAGACAGGCTGCCAGGGCAGGTCACGGGGTTTTGTCAATGATATATAGGAATTTTGCTAGCAGGGAGAAGGAGGTGATTGTCCCTCTGTATAAAGCAATGGTCAGGCCACGCTTTGAGTACTGCGTACAGGTCTGGAGGCCTCATTTTAGGAAGGATGTAGATTTACTTGAGCGTGTACAGAGAAGGGCAACAAGTTTGGTGAGGGGAATGAAGGGACCTCTTACCAAGAGAGGCTTAAATTCTGCAAATTGCAGTGACTGGAGACTAGGCACCTGTGCGGTGATTTGATTGAGATGTGTAAGGCCTTGAATGGGTTTAGCACGCTGAATTCTGATGGAATCCTTCTACTTGTTCAGATTAGGAATCTAAGGGAGCATAAATTCAAATTAAGAAAAGACAGATGTAGAATAGATGTGCGGAAATTTGCCTTTAGTCAGCGGGTGGTTAATTGCTGGAACAAACTTCCATCTGTAGTTGTGGAAGTTGATAGGTTGAATAAATTTAAGAAGGAACTGGACAGGCGTTTGGAGGGAATGGTGTGATTTTTTTTTTTTTTTTTTTGACTGATGCTGCGTAAGCTCATTCACTTGCTTTCTTGCATCACATGCCACTACTACTACTACTGCTACGATTCAGAGAAAATGAAATAACGTTACGATTGTAAATGATTATTAATACGAATATTAATAGTAATAAATAAAATAAAGTTAGAGAGTGAAAAAGCGTGAATATCTTTCAGAGAGAAGTCATTTAATGCGTTCACTTTCAAAGTAGTGCAAATACCACCATTCAAAGATACTTCTGTACAGTTATACAAGTTCAGGTTAGCACTGACCAAAATGAGGCATTGTAAATCCAAATTTCTATTTAATGAAAGCCGACATATTTTTAATAAAATAATTGATAAAGGTAATTGGAATATCGTTAATGCGTAATTTAGTATATAAGCCATTTAAGGCATTAATGAAAAGTGTTGGATTGCTGCTTAAATTTGCAAGACGAATAATTTGTGTACAGATGATGTTTTTATGAACTTTGATTAGACAGTATGAACCAGAGCTGTAATGCTCAATACGTTCATATCAATATTTGTAAAATAATAAGAAGAGTTTACCTCAATATAGTACGTACAACACTTCCGTATGATACTCTCCAGAACTTAAAACGAAAAAGTCGAATGGGAAGAACCAACCACTTGTGCAGAGTTACTTTGAACATAATCTGACACAGTACGATTCAGTGTTAGGCAGATTTTGCGGAAGAAGTGTGATGAGGATGCATTTCATGGTGTAGCTTCACACGCTGTTTCCATTTTGAATATATAGAGTGCAATAAATGGATTATATTTCTTGAACTTCCTGATCTCATGAAATTTTATGGTAAAGAGCCTGCGTCTGTGAAATTCGGCAGAGATGACATCATATCTTACATCGAAGTCAAGAATACGATGATCCGTGGCTACAATTGTTGGAAGCTGCCCTTAACCTGAATTATCTCAGCGAGGAAGAGGAGACAGTGTTAGTCTTTTTGTGACTTTTGGGCATTCCAGCATTTTTCACAGGAAGTGTTTCGTAGAAGACGGACTATTTTCTAACTGAGTCACACGGCAAGCACGAATGTGTGGTATTCTGTTGTGGAAAATGATGGATGGGTTGTACTGTTCTGCAGTAAAGTCTGACACGGGATTCATGGGAAGTTATTATTATTATTATTAGCCGTATATGGTGCAAAGGAAGCCTGAAGCTTATGTTGTACCAGACCAAAAAATAAAAAACAAAAAATAAAAAAACATTCGTGACAGAGAGAGAGAGAGAGAGAAAGAGAGAGTGTGTCAAAAGTAGATAGGAATCACCAGAGAGATAAGAATGGGTACTCTGGGTGTTGCCATTCTGTACCAAGTGTGAGCCCATTAGGCCAAAGTATAGTGCAAGGCCATTATTCCGAGTTGTATAGTTCTCTATGGTGAGAAGTTTTTAAAATGCTGTCATTATTACGAGTAGAGAATGCATCCTGTGGTTGTGTATGAGAGAGAGAGAGAGGACTGGGACTGTAAGATATCATTAATTTAGAGATTGTAAGAGTCAGCTTGGCAGTCAGTCTTCCATCTACTTCTCAAAAGAAGTAGGTGGAATTTCAGATGTTAATTCACAAGAACATTAATGGAGAGTGGAAAGAGTTTATTCAATATTGGTCATTAATGAATCTGACTGCCTTCTTTTGTTTTGGCGTATATTCGAGTAATTGTAGTAGCACAGATTAAGGTTTTTCAAATACTTAAGCAGTGCTCACATAGCTAAGAACGGTACTAGCATCAGAAAGACCATGGGTGCGATTTACAATTAAGGTTACTAAAGTAGGCAAACGATTTGAATTTTCAAATAATAGAGAAGACAGGATAGTTGTTGTTGCTGTGTTTTAGGCACATCTAAAAACTTAGGCAATATTGCGCCGTATATCTTTGTGATCTGCTTGCTGTTTTCTGGACGAAATACCCCAGTTTCCGAGGGAAGAAAAACCACGTTACCCTCGACTGAGACCGACTAACTCAGCCAATTTGAGAAAATGACCCATAAAAATTGTTCGCATCATTGACGGGATTCAGAGCCAGAACTTCTAAACCCTTTGTGGGAAGGATGGTGATTATTCCAACTGCAACCCAAGACGACAAGACAGGATACAGTTTTATCTAATGTCTTTTGTATTGAATAACCACAGATGGAAGGATGAATTGGATATCACTCAGAAAGAGAAACCCAATGAAACACATTTGAAAGTTTCAAACGCCAGCAACCAGAACAGCTTATAGAGTGTTTCCAGACTTTTCTATCGAAGTTACCCAAAGAACAGTGTAACACTTGAGATTCTCTGTAGAACGATAGCGAAAGAGTTCACTGTTAATAATTTCGATTTGTTTCCCTGTTTTCATAACCCGAGTTTCGAGAAATAAAATCATCTCACTCTTGTTCGACATCATCGATTAAATCAGCCATGTTGTGAAGAAAAAAAAAAAACCTTAAAAATTCCTGGTCTCACTTAGAGGGTTCAAACTCGCACCTTTTCTATCCAAATGGGAGGTGGGTGATTATAACCACTGTGCTACCTCCAAGGGCACTTTGAAAGCATTTGGTTTTAAAACTCATTCAAAATGGTCCTCTTTTATTCAAACGAAGAGTTTCAATTTTTCCTAATCATTCTCATAAGGAAATATAAGAAATGAGTTAATCAGATATGACTCGTACTTTGTAACAGACTTCGTTACCCCTGTATATGTCGCTATGCCGTATAGCTACAGTGCATTGCGTCACGCAATTTTAAGAATTAGCAATTTGTATGCCTTTACAACGCATTCGCATTTTAAATCGAAAGCAGTAAATGCTTATTATTTATTCACTGTGAGGTGATTACCAATTAATGGGCAAGTATCGCGTAATATGGAAAATACAACAGTCCCTTCTGCTGCCCCCTCCTCAAGTTTCTAATGAAACTTGAGGAGGGGGCAGCAAAAAAAAAAAAAAAAATCACGCATCCATTCCCTCTGAAAGTTTGTCCAGTTCCTCCATGAATTTATTTAATCTTTCAACTTCCACAACGACAGGTGGAAGTTTATTCCTGCAATTAACCACTCGGTGGTATTCACTTACATTTGGTATTTTTCGTTTACATAAGTTAAATTTAAAAATAAACAGAAATTTTTGTTTAAAAAAACAATAATGGGGAAAGGTTTAGTATAGTTTAAGTTACCTGTAGATTACAGTTAGTGAAAATCCATGAGGAAACAATCAGAACGCTCTTTTACATAATGTATACATAGATAAGGATTTTTAAAGGAAAACACAAAATCTGCCTGTAGAAAAATAAACTGTACAATTAAATATTTGATTGAGATGAACCATCTTTTGCTGCTAGCCGCAGTTCTCTTCGAGCTTGTCGATTTGACTCTAGAAGTTCTTCTAAACACACATGTAAGACGTCAGTTCTGCTTTCGATAGTATCAAGGCAAGAATTAATCTGATCTAAGGCTGTGTTAACTGACTCAAATTCTAAAGAAAAGAAAGTAGAGAAATGTTCAATAAAATATATTGTCGTCATTTTTTAAAAATTATTCTTAACTGACTCAAATTCTAAAGAAAAGAAAGTAGAGAAATGTTCAATAAAATATATTGTCGTCATTTTTAAAAATTATTCTTAATATTTAAGGTAAAGTTATTTTAAATGCCTCAAAGCAAAAGATAAAAAAAAAATAACTAACAAAATAATATGAATTTTTGGTAAGGGTATAGAAAATTATAAAACCATTTATCAAACTGTATAATGATAATGTAAATCTAACCCATTTCATGTGATAGCTGCATCAAACAATAAATCTTTTTTTCTATAAAGATTTCTACCATAACACTCGGCAGCTAACTGGCATCGGACATTTTGACAAGCACCTAAAAAGGTATAAATTTCAAATTATTTCTTGAGAAAAAAACTGGAACAATGATGTAGAAATTACTAAGTACCATAGTGAAACGTGGTTCCTGGGTTTTGTTGCACCCTGTTCTCCACAACCATAATCTCAATAGTGTGAGGATAGGTGAAGTGCTTGGAATAATTCAGTCAATGGGGAACATCGCAAAGCAGTCATGTAACCTTACTAGGGGCACAATGTGAAAAAAAAGTTCCTGTTTGTACTCCAGCACAACCACTAAGTCAGAGGACTTCAGAATTAATTATTCTGACAATAAATACACTCATTAACTGTATTTAGGAGTCATTAACCACTCAGAGCACATTTGCGATTGCACCTGTCGCATTACAAGCAGACAATCTGTTCGACAGGCAGAAATAAGTCAGTAAACTGTTGACAATGACGATGAAACGCCTTAACGGAGTACTGAACAACGTTGAAATGAGTGTGAATACACGCAATAAAGGACTATAAATAAAAATAAGTCTCACTTTATACTCTGTACAGCCACTGCAGCCAGAGGAGGATGCAATGTTTCAATTTTGCCTCATGTATTAAAATGCCTCGGCACGGCCCTGCCAATACGGTACCGTTTCAGAGCTTATTGGCTATACATCAGTTGGATGAGCAAGCACCTAGGTACACCATAAGACATCTCTCATATGTGATGTTATACTTCGCAACTGAGTTGTCATCATTGCAAAACCAGGGTGCCAGCCCACCCACCGATGAGTACCCAATAAGCTCCGAAACAGTGCCGCATAGGTACCTGCCCATCCAATAGCCTTGAAACGGTCACCCGGAGGGGGGAGCCTGATATTCACGGAGTTTCCTCGAATAGGTAACAACAGTCTTCTCTACTGGGGAAGCGTTGCCTATTCGAGGAATATATGAGCTTTGAGTGTGAGTTGAAGGAGCAACTGTCCCTTTCTTCCTTCTACGGCATTTCCTTCTTCTACCTCTCCTACTATTACTTTCCTACATCTTTATCTCTTTTCTAAGTCTAATAGGGATAGTATGAGGATAACCGAGAACTTTATCCCATATCATATTTCAAAACAGTGCCGTATGGGTGTTGGCATCCACTGAGAATAAGTAACAACAGTCTTCTCCTATGGTGAAGCGTTACTATTCGAGGTAGTGCAATACCATGACAACTCGTTTTGAAAGCATTCACAAAATGAGATATACGGGAGATCCTCGTTATCCCAGCATAATTGGTTCCAGAAGATTCCACTTAAAACGAGGACCAAGTTATCGTAACGTTTATTATTTAGATAAATGAAACTAGGCATGATATTTTAAGAGTTTAATTTTCTTATATATATATATAATCAGTGTAGATACATCACAGACAAATCTTAAAGAAAAACTACGGTACTAGTGTGAAAGGCATCATTTTATCTGTATTTCATATTGTGCTCATCCTTCAAAACGGTTGCCATGTATTGCACTACCTGGAATAAGTACCGCTTCACTAATAGAGAAAACTACTGTTGTTTATTCTGGGTGGCACCGTTTCAAAGATAGTTGGCTTTTCATCCGTGGGTGGGCAAGTACCCTGGTGACGCAAGTGAAGCGTTTCTCATTCGAAGTAGTGCAATACATGGGCAGCTCGTTGTGAAGGATGAGTAGATATGGTGTATCTACACCGATATTGTATAGTAATGGCTATTATGTTCAATTTTACTTGTACATAGTAAAAAAATGGATGAAGGAACTGAAAAATGAGAAAGAAAAGAGAACTGAAAAAAAAAAAAATTTTGTTCTCACAAAAAAATATTCGTAACTGCGGGGACTCGGATACCGGGGACCCCCTGTACTGAATGATGCCAATTCGTAACTACTTAAGTACTTGACTATGTTCAAAAATGATGCAATTGCACTAACTTGACTCTCCTTTTGCCGTTGAAATGGAAATATCTCATCCTAACTCTGTTTTTAGGTCCGCTTCTATTTCCCCGAGTTCCGAATTTTCCATTTCTTTGTTCGTATTATTTTCTCTTTCAAACTCTCCTATTGAAGTACACTTTTCTTTGAAAATTTGTTCCATTATCGATTTCCCAAATTGCATAATTTCATTTTTATTTGCCACAGCAATAAAAAACAAATCATTATTAACCTATTTTAAGGTTATTTGAGGCTGAACTGCGGATTGTGGATACACCTTGTCACCTCATTGCGGACATGGCCAAATTCGGGAAGGATTCAATCAAACGAAATGTTGTTGTTTTTTTAATTGCTCATTTTTGGCTAGTGAAAAAAAGATTACATTAGTTTACGCCAGTAATTCGGGACAAATTCAAGTATAAGTATAACCTATTTGGATTGCTTAAATATCTAATAAGGGATACTTATAGACTTTATCTCTACATTTACAAAGCTGCTGTTTAACCTCCTTTAAAATCTTATTAAGTCTTAAAATAGAATTTTGATTTTCCAAAAGATGAATGTAAAAATTCCTTCGCTTGTTAGTAGATTTGCTTTCTGATTACTTCAACTGCGAGTTGCCCTGTTTTAAGCAGTTTAATATGTCTTCGGCGATTTTTTGATATCCGTCCTCCCGTAGATAAGAGAATTTCTATCGGTGTTAAAATGAATGCAGCGTGTTGGGAATGGTGGGAGGTGTTTTACCAAGACCATTAATACATGAGTTGGAAGAGAAATGGGATGCTAGTAGGTTAACTTTATTCTTGGCTAAAGTGACAACAGAACCATCTGGTTTGGACAGAGGTGGGAGCAGAGATGGGCAAAAGTTGCGGCCAGTAGCTTTGGTAAGAGACCAGAATGCTTGGCTACCATTAGGGCAAGAAGCAAGTTTTCTACTCTTAGCCTGTTCAAACTCTGGTTTGGACTGATTAATAACGGCTTTACATTTGTTGAGAGCTTTGGTGTAGGCAGAAAATGAAACTGAAGAATTAGAAACAAGCCAATTACGATATGCAACATTCGTCTCTTGAACAGCCTTAGCTCATTTCTTGGAAATCCAAGGTTTAGATAAAGGACGAGATTTTAAAGAGGAGTGTGGGATGATGGATTCCATTCGAACAACAAGAGTAATTTCACTGACACGATCTGAGCAAACTTTGACATAAGAAAGTTTGAAACAGTAATCCGACCAGGGAAAAGAAGAAAAGAAATCTCGCAGGTCATCCCATTTTGCATTCTTGAAATGTCAAACATCACGAGGTTGGGAATAGCCATGAGATAAAGGTTCGATTGAAGAAGAGACAATCACCAAGTTGTGATCTGAGGTGCCTAAAGGACCTCTCACTTCGACAGTGTACTTAGAGGGATTGTTTGTGAGAAAAAAATCAAGCGTATTGGCTGTATGATTAGGATTGTCCGGATTTCTTGTAGGTAAATGAACAATCTATACAAGGTCATTAGTAATTGCAAAAGCCTCAGCATCTCGACCAGCTGGGTCGGTGTGACTAGAAAATGAAAGCCAGCTGAATTGTGAACATTAAAATCACCATGGAAAATTACCTCACTGTTAGGGAAGTTGGACTGGAGAAAGTCAAGTTGCAAAGAGAGGAAGTCAAAGAGCTCGAAGTGATTAGTGGAGTTGGGAGAACGGTAGAGACAACAGATGAATTTGACACAATGAGGTAGACAGATTTTAAACCAGAGAAGATCAAAGAGAGGAGATTCCAAATTGCCAAGTCTCTGACAGGGAATATCAGAACGGACATATGCACAAGTACCACCTTTGAGGCGAAAGGAATCATACAGCGAATAATTTGGGCATCTCAGATGAGCAGTAGTTGAATCAACCGATAACTGAGATCCTGTCAGAAAAAGTACATGGCGTTTGGCAGACTGCAAGTGGAAATGGACATCGTTGAAATTAGATTTGAGACCACGTATATTTGTGAAATAAATTAGGAATACTTGGTAGGTTCAGCTGTTTTCACAGAGAAGCTTGCTCTATTTGTTTGACAATTCATGGTGTATTCAATAGTAAGAAAAAGTGGGTGGGACATGCTGTATGAAGTAATGAAATTTTTGGATATGGCGTACACATGGTAAGAATATACCGAGATCCTTGACATAACGTGGCCTCGAAAATGTCCTTTCCCCGCATAAACACTACTCGAACTCCCTCCAGTCACTATCTGGCAGAGTAGAGGTAGCAAGATTATACACTAGCTGATCCTGAAGCCTCCTAGAGAGTTACCAATAGGTGGTCCGGTGCACTAAATATTTTGTGTTCTGAGGTCTATGTATACCTCAGGGGAGGTACCCATAGACTGGAGATGTGCAAACGTGACCCCAATTCACAAAGGAGGATCAAAGGCTGACACAAGTAATTATAGACCTGTGAGTTTAATTTCTCCTTCCAGGGAAATTAATGGAGGCACTGGTTAAAGAAGCACTGCAGGATCATCCAGACAAGACTTCAGTTATAGCTCGGACACAGCATGGTTTTGTTAAGGGAAGGTCTTGTCTGACCAATTTTATTGGATACTATGATGCAGTCACAAAAGAACTGGATGCAGGGAATAACTTTGATATTATATACTTGGATCTTAGAAAGGCTTTTGATACTTTTGCACATGGAAGACTACTGTACAAATTGGGGCAGTGTGGCATTGGAGGCAAATTGCTGCTATGGAAAAAGGGATGGTTGAGGGGGAGAAGACAGAGAGTGGTAATCAATGGACACTGCTCGTCGTGGACTAATGTTATTAGTGGAGTCCCTCAGGGCTCAGTGTTGGGTCCATTATTGTTTTCTGTATTTATAAATGATATTGATGATGGTATATCAAGCTTAGTGTCCAAGTTGGCAGGGGATACGAAGGTTGCCAGGGTTGTTAAGGACACAAACGACTAGGGTTCTGATTTTTATGACCTTAAAAATATCAAAACATGATGAAGATATGTTATTAAATTTAACAAAATATGGCCTTAAGTAGGACTAAATAATTTACCTTTACATACCGTCTAAATGATAATACTGTATTTACTTTTTTTTATTCTTTTGAGTTGTACAACGACTTGTTATACAAATTTCTAACAAGTAATATAATGGAAATTTCACAATTTTTTTTTTGAAATATAATCATTAAAATAATTATTTTAAACATACAAAAACCAAAATGTATAGTCTAAGACCGTGGTGGCGAACCTATGACACGTGGGTCAGATACTGACCCACAAAAACTTTATAAGTAACCCACGCGCATGCATTTATTGTAATATTGGCCTACTTTTTTTAATTATAACAGAGAGAAAAGATATTCGAAAATATTAAACAATTATAAAATATAAATATGTAATGTCAGATTTATAAAAAAATAAATAAATAAAAATAAAATTTATAAATAAAAAATAACAAAAATCCAAGTGCAATGTGGACGTCCACGTCGGTATTAAACTACGCGTGTGGGTGACTCATTACACTATGACATAATTGGGCTAGTACAAAGTTACCAGCTCGCACTCTCGCAGTATTGGACTAAGAGGTAGACTTGATGTACGCGTCTAGAAGTGTTAATAATAAATTGATTATAACTTAATTTTTCTATTGTCAAATTTTCTCATCTACATAACCGATGTAAGTATATTAAGTGGGCCTACGTTTATAAAAGTTCATCTAAAATTATTGCATCCTACATATATAATATATATTTTTTGAAGGCATAGCCCTGAACTATGTCAGTGGTTAAAAAAATGAAAACTAACGGTACAAGCTCCAGACCATATCAAACAGAATGGTTTGATGAATATGGTGTGATTGAAAAGAATAAAACAACTCTGTGTGTTATTTGTAACGAAAAAGTCACCTCTTGTACATTCAATGTAAAAAGACATTTTGAAAAGTTGCATTCAAATCTCTGCTTCTCAACAGACGAAGAAAGGAGAGAATATTTTTTACAAAAGAAAAAACAGAATGATTCACAAACAAGTGTTTTAAAAACTTTTTTGACTCCGAAAAATAACATTACAGCTGCTAGTTTTCAAGTAGCTCATTGCATTGCTCGCCATGGGAAACCTCTTTCAGACGGAGAGTTTGTAAAACAAGCATTTTTAGAATGTAGTGCTACTCTGTTTTCAGATTTTAAAGAAAAAGACTTTATTATAAAGTGTATAAATGAGTTACCAATAAGTCGCAATACTATTAAAGATCGAGTAATAGAATTAGAAAGAAATATTTTATCTCAAATACATAACGACTTAAAGTCTGTAGAAATGTATTAGATTGCTTTAGATGAGAGTACTGATGTAAATGGTTATGCACAACTAGCAGTTTTTGCTCGAGATAATGCAGGCAATATAATGAAAGAAGAGTTAATAAAACTAATAACATTGAAAGGAAGGTGTACCGGTCTTGATATTTTTAAAGAATTTGATAATGCATTTAAAAAAATAGAAATTGACCTACAAAAAATTGTTTCTGTAACAACAGACGGTGCTCCCAATATGGTGGGAAAAAACATTGGTTTTATTCAGCAGCTTAAGCAAACTATTAGACATTCTCTGATAGAATTTCATTGTATAATACACCAGCAAGTTCTATGTGCGAAGCAAGGTTTAAAAACATTTTCTAATGTAATGCCAGTTGTAATTAAAGTTATTAACTTTATAAATGCAAGAGGTCTTAATAAGCGAGAATTTGTGCAATTATTAGAGGAAATTGAGTGCCAATATTCTGGGATTTTGACATACAACAATGTTCGATGGCTCAGTTGCGGCCAAGTTCTTAATCGGTTTGTCATTTTATTAGACGAAATAAAGCTCTTTTTGGATGAAAAAAACAATAGTTATGACGAATTTTCAAATATAGATTGGCTAAATGATTTAATGTTCTTGTGTGATATCACTCAGCATTTCAATGAACTGAATAAAAAACTTCAGGGACATGGACAAATTGCATTAATGATGTTTGAAAATATCAAAATATTTATGAAAAAAAACTTGATATCTTTACTAAAGATTATGAGCACCATGAAATATTTTCCTCAATTACAAAAACATTTTCAAAACACTAAAGATTTTAAAAATATTCTTGACATTCAAGAAAATGCAATTAAAAAATATTTAACCATTTTGCAAGAAATAAAACAAGCTTTCCATGAGAGATAATCAATTTAAAAGTTTGGAAAATACATTTCGCTTTATTTTATGCCCACATAAAGCAGAGTACGATACAATGCAGCTAAACGATTTTATGTGGCTAGGTATCACTAACTTAGAAATGGAATTAATTGAATTCCAAAGCAACATATTGTGGAAAAATAAATTTGAAAACTTTATTTTCGAAGTAGAAGGAAAAATTTCAGAAAGTAATGCAGATAGGCCTAATGAAGATCCCACACTAAAAGTTGAAAATATTATATTAAACGCATGGTATTCTTTACCAAACAATTTTACATGTATGAGGAAACTGGCTAACACTCTTCTCACAATGTTCGGGTCCACATATTCATGTGAAAAATTGTTTTCCTCAATGAATTTTGTTAAATCTTCCAACGGGAATAAACTTGGAAATGAATTGACTGCAAAATGTAATGAACACGAAGTATGTACCTAATATTAAGAAACTGTCTGAAAGTAAGCAACAACAAATTTCGCATTAAGTATACTTTTATCAACTTTATTACACATACTGTATCTGTAATTATGTTAATTATTAATGAAGAATATTTCAAAATAAAAGCGTTTTCTTTTATTCCTTGCTCATTCAAATACTTTGTGCAGAGGCAATACTGGTCATGATGTCACCTGGTGCGGTACAAGGTATCAAATCAAACTCCGATATTTACTTTTTTTTTAGCTCTTCACTTGCAAAAGTTAAAGTTATAAATCAAAAAGGAAATAAACCTTTTTTGGATTATTTCAAAAAGTGAGTTTCAAAAGTGAGAACCAAAAAGATTCAACTGTCAACTTTATCTCTTAACAAAATGTTTGATGTTTCCAAATAATCGGCACCATTTTTACCCCCCCCCCCTTTCTAATTGAGGCCACTAACTTATGACTCACGGGCTAGTATTTAAAAAAGAAATAAAACTAATTGACCCACTCTTCAAAAAGGTTTGCCATCACTGGTCTAAGAGGTACTAGGCTACTAACAATTAACTTGTTTCGCAAATTAAGTGTTAGTAGCTTTAGCAACTTAAGTACAAGTCATGCATATTAAATCTAAACTATTCATATTAAATTAAACTAAATGAAATCATGCATATTAAATCTAAATATGCATGAGCATTAAATTTGGAATGTCCATATATCGAATCATCCAAAAATAAAAATTATGATAGATCTATTACCAGGTAATTAATTAATTTACTTAAATAAACTAAATGCAACAAGGCATACTATTTAAGAGTGTAAGGTTCTATCTAATATCGGTGTAGATACACCATAGATTAAGAACAACTACGATAATAGTGTGAAAGGCATCATTTCTTCTGTATCTCATATTCTGCTCTTCCTTCAAAACGAGTTGCCAATGTAGAAGAGTCTAAAGACACAAAGCAAACGGATGGTAAAATAATATATTTCAACGCGTGCAATAAAGAGGTACGTAAATTAATATATATAATATCGTGTAGATACACCATTGATAACATTGATCACTACCTCCAATAAGTAGCGTTTCACGAAAAGAAAAGACTATTGTTACTTGTCTTGCCACCACCCACCGATGAAAAGCCAACTAGCTTTGAAACGGTGCTGTCTGGGTGGTGGTACTCACTGAGAATAAGTAGTTTTCTCTATTAGTGAAGAGCGCTAGCGTAGCTACCCGTTTTCGGGCCCGGCAGCAATTGCCTTGCCTGCCTACATGGTGGCTACGCCACTGGTGTAGCGTTACTTATTCAAGGTAGTGCAATGCATTGGCAACTCGTTGTGGAGCAAGAGCACAATATGACATACAGACGAAATGATGTCTTTCACACTGCTATCGTAGTTGTTCTTTAAGAGTTATCAATGGTGTATCTACACGATATTATATATATTAATTTACGTACCTCTTTATTGCACGCGTTGAAATATATTATTTTACCATCCGTTTGCTTTGTGTCTTTAGACTCTTCTACAAAAGAAATCCATTTTCTGAAAAGCTCCATTTTGGCTTCATTTCGCCAACAGTTGCAGTTTCTACTGCATAAAATAAGTTGAACGAATAATTCGTTGAACTCAGCATAACGCGAAACTACTGTAAAGTTTTAAATTCCAGCTAAAATGACAGTCCGGTGTGGTTGTGAGTGAGTAAAGAGCCAATGAAAATAACTTTGGGATTTAGCTGTTCGTGCCCGTCCATCCTGGAATGTGAAATGATAAAATGTAAATTTCCACGGTTTTTTAGAAATATATTTTAAATCAATTTGATAAATAATTCGTCGATTATCCTAAGAGGAAATATGAAAAGTATGTCGACAAGTATAAAATATGATTTTTTTTTGAAATTATGACAGAATGTAAAGCAGCCAGATTTTTAATGAAAACACTGTTTCTGTTGGTCCTTTTGTCCCTTGTAAACATAACAGGTATTGAACAATTCTGAGGACGTTTTGGTAAGGGACACTAATTTAAAACTACTGAATATTTCTACCCATTTAGTATCTATTTCGATATTATTTTAATTCCATTCCTTTATTTTCTCTACCGTTGCGTAACTTTTTACAAAAGATATTTCATCGAACAAATCGCTTTCGTTAATTGAAGTTTCGGACATAAATTCCAAAGTTTCTTGGACATCTTTCCACAGAGGCGTTTTTTTAAGATCAATCCAGCAAAAAGTTTCCAGTACATTTAATTGGTCTGTGTATATTTTTAAATATTCCAAACTATTTTTGTAAAAATTCTGAACTTGACAAATAAACCAATCCGTATTTATATGACCATTTTCTTCTTCTAAATTTGTCAAATCATGTCTAATTGTTATTGGAATATACTGATTTTCCAGCCTGTCACTGAGTTTTCTTTTCAAGTCAGAAATATGTTTCGCAACATCGAAAATCGTCACTTTATCTCCTTCAATTCTTTTTATTGTATTGTGGAATAATTATGCTTGGTGATGGACAAGGTTTAGCCACAATTCTGAACATTCATTAGTAAAAAAGCTTGCTAGTATTGCTGGACACTTATCCTGAGGTAAGAGGTCACATTTTAAGGGCACAAATAATTTTAAAACTCTTTCAATACAGGGCAGAAGTGCCAACCATCGTGTCTTACTACAGCCCAAAAGCTTTTGGTATTCATTTTCCGACGATTCACAAAACTCCTTTAATTTCTCGGTACGAACCGTATAGATATAAGAATATATTTTTATGATAACACTTTCGACATCAACAGGTAATAAGTCTGTATGCTATTATGCACAATATGAGCGACACAGCCGACACCAATAAGATTCTGAAGCAAGCTCTCATTTAGTTTTGCAAAAATATTATTCGTGCCCCTTCGCTTAACTCCCCCGAGATTTGTATATGGCTAGTTTACGATGTCGATACTAAACGTTTTAGGTTACGATTGACTGATGACATCGGTGATCAGACCACAGTTGGTGAGCGATAGTGTGCGCAATTTATCGTCCTGCGACAATGTATTAAATCAATACATCGTAATTTGAACTGACGCATTACTTCTAATGTTGAGACAAAGCTACAAATCCACGAGTGCAAAAGAATTTAAGTGTGATTGCTTAAGAAAAAGCGGGACAAACTAAACGAATTCTGCGAATGCGGGACAAACTATCGAAATCCGGGACGGTTGGCTGCCTTAACTTAATGTGTAAAATATGATGAAATATGAAATTACAAAACACGTTTCTTTAGGATCCTCAGACCATGTAACATGGACACACTAAGATTCGTGCTTTATGTAAACGAAAAATGAATATGATAATACATAAAAATCCGAACCCTACTGATGACAGTACGCTGCTGCAAAAGGATCTCGAAAAGTTGAGCAGGTAGGCTGAGAGGTGGCAAATGAAGGTTAACATATGGAAAGCAGTAACTGTCAACAGTAAACAGTCTGTGGTACTACACTGATAGCGGTAGAGAATGAAAACGACCTGGGGGTAATTGTGAAGGCAGATATGAACTTTTCTGATGGTGTCTTCTCAATGTATAAGACAATGGTCAAGCCACACCTTGAGTACTGTATACAGGTCTGGAGGCCTCCTTTTAAGAAGGATGTAGAGCTGTTGGAATGAGTACAGAGTAACGAGAACTAGTCACCGGCGAGGTGATCTGATAGAGGTGTATAAAGCCTTGAATGGTTTGAGCATGCTCAATGCCGATGGGATTCTTCCTCTTACTCAGAATAATCACCTGAGAGGGCATAAATTCAAATTAAAATCAAAGAAAGATATAGGATAGATGTGCAGAAATTTGCCTTTAGTCAGAGGGTAGTTGGTTGGTGGAACAGACTTCCATCCTTTGTTGTGGAAGTTGATAGCCTAAATAAATTTAAGGCTCAGCTGGACAGGTATTTCGAACGATTGGAGGGGTGAAGTGGAAATGGAAGCAAGCTTATGCAGCTCATGCTGCATAAACTTGCTTTCTTGCATCGTATGCCTCTAATAATGCTAATAAGCAAATTCCACTGGTTCCTCAGACTAGTTATCTGGGGGTTATATTATATTGGATTAAATTTTTTTTCCACACTTAAATCATTTAATGAATAGGATTAGAAATTTTAGTATGGCAATTATTAGGATATCTAGATCAGAGGGCGATTGCAAAGAAGAGTTAAATCTTTACTACAAGGCAATTTTTCTACCAATTGTGGCTTATGCTGCATAAGTTTGGGTAAACTTGTGTCAATAAGATTTAAGACAAAATTGTATTCCTTGCAGAAGGTTGTTGCTTGCTATGCACAGAGTACGTAGAACAGTGTGAACACATGCATTACATGTTATTGGTGGTCATGTGCATCTTGATTTGTATATTGAGCTTTCAGTTATTACATAAGAAGAGGCAAGCAATACACATTTATGAGTGTTAGCAATAACGCTGCAAGAGATTCTAAAAAGGAGAGGAAACTAATATTAGGAAAAATGCTGGATCTTTGGCAGGAGAGGTGGGAGGCTGGTATAACTGGTTCTGCTACTAGATTATTTATTCCGAATGTTCAGTTTGCTTTTAATTATGAGAAGAATAGACGGTTCTATCCTAATTCGGAATTATTTTATCTACTAATTGTGCAGGACTCGTTAAGACGTAAATTATACTATTTTGGCTTAGTGTCGGAACCGTTTTGTTTGTGTAGATCTGAGGAAACTTGGAGTCACATATTATATAATTGTCCTTTATTTTTGCCTTGTGGGCAACAGTTGATTGAGGTGATACCTGATTTAAGTTCTGCTAATGGAACTTTTTGTCTAAATACTTGTTATTATGTAGCAACTAAAGGTTTTTCCAAGCTAGCTGGAAAAACCTTTAATTGCAGTGTTTTATGGGTTTAAACAGTGAAACCATTGATATGAATTGGACCTATCTGATTTGCACGGTGGCAAGTGAAGAGTGTGTATTGATATCTAGCGGCACCAAGGGTTTCTCATCTACGTGTTGCTTTCATTTTCAGGTGTACCAATTCACTGTAAAGGCCACAGATTCGAAAGTGCGTGGATCTTGTAAATGGGTATTGTTGTGTATCGTTGTTCATCTGATCATTTAGCCGATGAACCCCGACATTGCCCACACTTAACCTCGTGGAGGCAGGCCAGGCATCCAGCAATTTGAAGTGTTTATTCTCGCAGACTCTGTCATCTAGTTTACTGAGATTTCAGTGTCTTCTTAGTGTATTTTGTGTCAAACGGAACGAGGGGTTTTCCCCATCTCCCCCATCACGTTATGTTCACGTGTCACGTCGGCCTGCGACTGGCCGTCTTCAAGTCTTCCAACGTCCCGCCATCTTAAAAAAATCATGTAAAGAAGGATGATATGCCGACCTGAGTACTGGAGATGTAGCTATCCAAATGAGCAAGAGAGAAAACAGGAATGATGCGATAGGTATATTTGGGTCTAACGACTCCTATATCCGCATATGTACACTGTATCGGACAAGCCAGGGATTTAAAAGTATACGGGTCATGTGGTATGTAGCATGTTGTGCCCTTGTTCATCCGGCCTGTTAGCCGCCGGGCCCCTAATGGGACCCCACGTTACAATACCTCGCCACGGGGAGGCCGGCCGGGTGTTACCTATATAGTACTCTGGCGGGTCCTGCCACCTACTTTCCTGGGATGATTTCAGTGGCTAATTACTCTATTGTTCGTTCGTTATTTTCTTAGGAAAATCCCAGAAGAGGCAGGCAGGTCAATAGAGCTGAGCGGTTTGAGTGAATGATATTCTTCTTATTTTAGGGTTGCCCGGAATTGATTACTTTAACCCGTATTTGTGTGTGTAAATTGCTTGTGTTCTATGGTCGATTTGCCTGTTTTGCTGGACGAATAAAACCTTGCTATCTACGCCTGAGACCGACTAACTCAGCCACCGAGTGAAAAAAAGCCCACTAAAGTTGCTCGCGTTCAGTGAATGATATATCAGATCCTGCAGGGTTACTTAACATCAAATCACCACCAGATGTGGTTTTGCAAACCATTGGCACCGTGACCAGCCGGCTGCTTAGTTGTCCCGCAGCGAAGTCTACAGTCGGGAGGGGCAGGCTGAGCGGCTAAGAAAAACTGTAATGCAGGGTCAAGTGTCCGTTGGACGCGTGTATAAGTTGAACTACAAGATAATGTCTGAATGCACTTGTATTAAGAAGCAGAATGAACATGCAGAAATTCATTTAATACTTAGCTGTGGTCTGCTGAAATAGTAAAGCACATGCATCTGGCAATCCAAGGGCCTATCTTTATCTGGTAGCACTAATAGGAACTTAATACTTTAATTAGGAAGCACACAAACATCAAGAAACCTTTACGGGGTACATCATACAAACAGCCGGACAAAGGCCAATATTGTTCTTGGTTTATTGGCGAGAAACATATTGTGGTTAATTAAGAAGTCCGATATACATTCTAGCATTTTAGAATGCTAAAATAAAGCCTGTTCTAAAAAGGAATGCCACCTTGGCTTAGATACCATTCCGAATTTAAAATTATAAACGATCATTTCAGTATTAAAAGGAAATAATGACGCGTGTTAAACAAAACCGTGTACCCCTACACCATATTTTTCTCACAAAAGTCAGTGATACAGCAAAAACAATGAACTGTGAATAATATCAGAACCTTGAAAGTAAGCATACCTCATCTGTTAATAAAAATATCTTTAGGAGTAACAATATTAACCTTTATTAAAAAAAGGAAGTTATAACTGTTCAATCATACTCTGTGTAACTAATTTAGTATTACCCATCAAGATGCTGCCCTTATAGACTGCGGTTGTGGTGTATTCACTTACATTTGGTATTTTTCGTTTACATAAGTTAAATTTAAAAATAAACAGAAATTTTTGGTAAAAAAAAAATAATGAAGAAAGGTTTAGTATAGTATAATTTACCTGTAATTACAGCTAGTCAAAATCCACGAGAAAACAATCAGAAAGCTCTTTTACATAATTAAGAAAAAAATTACTTTCAGAATATGCTGAAGGTTACACAGGAAACATACATATAGCAGAGATACATCAATATTTACAGAGCAGAGTTAATAATTAATACAAATTTATAGACAAATCTTGCAGTGTCGTTTGGTCAAATAATAATGGGAAGCCAACAGCACTATATTTTTGAAGAATGTGGGCATCATCACACTATGAACAGATGCAGCTAAAGGGAGGCAAGCTTGCAGTGGACTGGGAATAATACTCATAAACAGCAGCATGGTTGTTTAAATGGAATAATGGGGAGAAATGAAAAGCAAAGGGTTTGTCAAGCAGTTCACACATTTACAGCCATCCTTGCACAGATGACATTCACTTCATTACTAGTTGAAGCTGCAGATGATCTTCGTCTGTACTGGTTGACAGCATATCCTAATCCTTGAAGGAAGAGATAAAGTGCCTCACATACTTTAGTAGGACGTTCCTCTAAATGCATGCCACATTCTGAAAGTTTCATCCAGGTGGAATTTGAGGGATCAAGGCGGCTATTCATTGTGACAGTGTCTTCCAGATGAGAATTAGCACCTGATAAGAGTAACATGTAGCACCTGAAATTGCGTACAGTCTTTTTCTTAGCAGGATCAGTTTCTCTAACAATCTGTAGGTCTGATCGCCTGATAAATGAGTCAATAAAGAGAGCCAAGTTATATGGATTCACTGACTTGTTAAAGTATAGGACTCACTCCTCGACATGCTCCTCATCAAAGGAAACTGAAGTTCGATGTTTTTTTAACTCCACGTCTTCTATACTCATTGTGACAATTCTTCTCCTAAGACTGCCCTTTGTAAATGAAATGCATTCGGAGAGGGAAAAG
The DNA here is from genome assembly GCF_048544385.1 of Mastigoproctus giganteus. Classification (NCBI taxonomy): domain Eukaryota; kingdom Metazoa; phylum Arthropoda; class Arachnida; order Uropygi; family Thelyphonidae; genus Mastigoproctus; species Mastigoproctus giganteus. The sequence continues at coordinate 14,311,633 of NC_143577.1, forward strand.
GAAATATTGCAACTGTGCATAGACACCACTGGCATTTCGGTTAGTTAACTACAGTTTACAAACACTATTCGTGATAAAACTGCTTGATTCACTGAAATAAATAGAATTCACACCAGAACAAAATCCACTAAACGTTGATTACAGCGCTTCTGAGGCGCCCTTTGTTGATGATATATACATACATGAGGATTTTTAAAGGAAAACGCAAAATCTGCTTATAAAAAAATAAACCGTAAAGTTAAACATTTGATGGAGATGAACCATCTTCTGCTGCTAGCTGCAGTTCTCTTCGACCTTGCCGAATTGACTCTAGAAGTTTCTTGAACGCATGTAAGAAGTGAGTTCTGCTTTCGATAGTATCGAGGCAAGAATTGATCTGATCTAAGGCTGTGTTAACTAATGGAAATTCTAAAGAAAAGAAAGGAGAGAAATGTTCAACAAAATATATTCTCATTTCCTAAAAATTATTCTTAACATTTAAAGTAAAGTTATTTTAAATACCTCAAAGCAAAAAATAACTAACAAAATAATGAATTCTTGGTAAAGAAAAGCATAATGCCATTTATAAAGTGTAAATATAATGATACTGTAAATCTAACTCATTTCATGTGATAGCTGCATCGAACAATAAATCTTTTTTTCTATAAAGATTTCTACCATAACACTCGGCAGCTAACTGGCATCGGACATTTTGACAAGCACCTAAAAAAGGTATAAATTTCAAATTATTTCTTGTTCAAAGAAAAAAAAAACTGGAGCAATGATGTAGAAATTACTAAGCACCATAGTGACACGTGGTTCCAGGGTTTTGTTGCACCCTCTTCTCCACAACCAAAATCTCAATAGTGTGAGGATAGGTGAAGTGCTTGGAATAATTCAGTCAATCGGGAACATCACAAAGCAGTCATGTAACCTTACTAGGGGCACAATGTGAAAACAAAAAGTTCCTGTTTGTACTCCAGCACAACCACTAAGTCAGAGGACTTCGGAATTAATTATTCTGACAATAAATACACTCATTAACTGTATTTAGAAGTCATGTAGGCTTAACCCACAGTTCCCACTCAGAGCACATTTGCGTTTGCACCTGTCACATTACAAGCAATCTCTTCGACAGGCAGAAATAAGTCAGTAAACTGTTGACAATGATGATGAAACGCCTTAACAGAGTACTGAACAACGTTGAAGTGAGTGTGAATGCAAGCAATAAAGGATTATAAATAAAAATAAGTTTCACTTTATACTCTGTACAGCCACTGCAGCCAGAGGAGTGTAACTTCGCTGTAACAATTTAATTACAAAAGATAAACAAGCACAACAGTTATGGGTTGTGCATTTTCAGGCACATTAACATATACAAGGCACCAATCTACCTGTCCATCTTCACGTAACGACAACTCCCAGTGAATGAATTTAATAAAAAAAATTTATTATGGCGCATTTAGGGCTAGAGCCTCAAGCTGCCAACAAATTTAGACTATGTATGTATAAAGTGCTTTAGCATCATAATACACAGCCATTTCTGAATAAACAGAAATTTTTTTAAGGCGGCATCGTTTTAGGTTATATCTCATATTGTGAATACCTTCAAAAAGAGTTGCCATGATATTGCACTACTTCGAATAAGTAACGCTTCACCTAAGGAGAAGACTAATGTTACTTATTCTCAGATAGGTACCACCACCCAGACGGCACCGTTTCAGAGCTATTTGGCCCTTCTTCGGTGGAGTTATACTTCATACCTGTTTTGCCATCATTGCATCACTTGGGTACCTACCCACTCACCGAAATTTTGTGATGTTCTTCAACGATGTTTCACTTTGTCAGTGTTTAATTACACAAGCCAGAGATAACAGTGATATCCAGCTTGTTGTTGAATATGACGATGGCAGATTTAGGATCTGTTGCAGAGGACTGGATGATTCTTGTAGTCATGGGATATCCCATAACTTTGGAAGATTGCCCATAAATGTGCTTAGAGACAAAAGGTTGCTGAATGCATATAATATCAAATAAATTTTCCGTTGCATTGAGCCTGATCTCATCAGCAACGCATCTAGAGTGTTGGGCATTGATCGGCATGATTGCAAGTTGGAAAGGACAGTCTGGTTCACTGCCTAACTATGCAGAGAGAGAGAGAGAGAGAGAGAGAGAGAGAGAGAGAGAGAGAGAGAGAGGCACACTGTCCGTATCTGATCTCGAGATTGCTTGTGCCGCTAGTTGTTCATTATGATTGCCAAACTATGGCATTACCAAGGGACCTGCGGCGGGCCAGATAAGTGTTTAGATATCTTTCTATATTGGGACTTTTGGTCTTAATCCGGAAATAGGATGGATGCCGGTTTTGTTGAGTTGTTTCAATTTGTTCTACTGTTGTTTCCTGGCATAGTCGACTTATAAAAAATTCTCGAGGGCCTTGCCCTCCCTCTACGGTGCACCGTTTTAATACCCAGTGTGTTAGGGTTACAGCCAATAACTGCATCACGATTCTGAGCTGCTTGGTGAAGAAGGTTTCCTTCTCTTGCTTGGAAGTAACGTTACTGCTGATTTCATCCTCCGTGCTCTTGGTTCAACTGTCTTCTTGGAGCTACTTTCATACGGCATGTTGTGACCATCAGTTGTATTTGTTTCATTACTGTTCGTTGTTGGTCTGAAGTAATGCTGTTGTATGTTCACTGCAGCTGTGTTTTGCTGCAGATTGCCCGATTTGGGCTGTTTGGATTTTTTGTAGTTCAGTTCTGAGCCTCTGACGGCCGCTTTAGTGGGTTTTCTGATGCATTATTTCTCCTTGTGCAACTGGTGTGTAGTCTGGTTCGGTCTATTTAGCTGAGAGGATCTGTCACCTCTTAATAAGGAATCTGCAGTTTTTCTTTGTGTGATTTTTTTGATAAATTCTAAATAGTCAGAATTCCTTAGCATTTCTTCAAAAGAAATGGAGACCTGAAGAGCAGGTTTATTATTAAACGGCACCTTGGGTTGCTGCGATACAGTCTCACTAGGCGCGGAAGAGACAGGATCTGATGTTTGAATACACACTTCCCTCTTACGTATGGCTTCCTTTTCTTTAGTTGAGCTATTCGGGGTTCTTAGGTATGTTTCAAGAGTATCGGCTACTCTGTTAATGCCTTCAAGGATCATCTCAAAGCCATTTGTGTCCTGCCCTTCTCTGTACAATATTAAATCCTCAATTTTCTCGAGACGTTGTACCCAGCTTTCTTGTTTTTTCCCATCGGCCGAGATATATTTTTTAAAATAATTTATCTCGCTAACACAAGTGGCATGAAATTCTGAATTTCTTCTTTTCATATCTCTGTTTTTGCTACCGGGTTCAAAGATCGCAACAGATTGTGGTTTATGGTCTTCTGTGTGGGTTACTGCTCCGGGCGTCCTCGGTTCAGGTATGCCGTCCGAATCAGGCGGTCCAATAATTGTAATGTTATCTCGCGTATTCTTTGCCTTTCTAAGTGTTTTCTTCATCGTGGTTTTCCTGTACGCAAATCTGAAAGTGCCGGTCGGGGAGTTATTCCTAGAAACGCTAGAGCTACATTTAGTTGGCTGAACACCGGAGGCACGTATTGGCCTGTCACTTACACGTTTTAATTGTGCACATTCCTTTCGTGGGCAGGTAAGGATTTAGGTTTCTTCACTGTTAGCCCAAATGGAAATTTCCAGACAATTGTTTACAAGCCCCAAGGATACTTGTAGGGCAGATCTATATTTGGACGGAGTAGGAATTTGAATTGGGGGAACATTCCTAAGGGAATTGATTGGATTATCCCGACAGCAGGATCGATATTAGCACTTTTGACCTTGGAAGCTTATTGTTCCAGAATTCTGGCAGGCAGCAGTAACATTATCGGCCGTCTAATATTAATTTTAAAATTGCACTGTACCTGTTACTTGTGGAATGAAATGGAAAGGGTTGACGTACAGCTTGCACTTCCTGGATTCCGTAGATGCCAAATATGGATCAGTTTCGTGAAGCTAATACAAGAAGGTAGTAACTAAACTGGGAGCACACAAACATGCGACCTGATGCTGGCAAGCGGTCACAGTCATTCTGCCCTTCCTGCCCAAATAATAGGATTAGAAATAATACCAAACAGCTTGCCGCTTCCCGACTAACTAACCCAAATAACGTCACGAACACTCTTTGTAAGACCCGACTACTTCTTAAGAAGTTCTCATCACGAACACTAATTATCGCCGCTATCATTAACGATAAAAAGAATGGCAGAAGTGAAGTAAGTAACTGCATTAACTCCGTTACTACCTCTCACGCCTCCTCGTTACTAAAACTCTTCTCTCTTGTACTGCTCGATTAACCCTCCATTATCACAACTAACCCTCACTCCCTTTCTGAAATCTATCCTTATATGCCGTCGACTTCCCGGCATACCTAGAGCTCTTTACCGACCTCCCCCCTGTTGATTGAAACGTCCATCGAAATTTCCATGCTGTAGTAGCGTTCGTCCCCCAAGTGTGTTTTTTTTTTTTTTATAATAAGCCTCAGGCTTACAACGGACTATTTTCTAAATCATTCACACGGCAAGCACAAATGTGTGGCAATCTATTCTGGAAAATGATCGATCGTTTATAGTTTTCTGCAGTAAAGTGTGAAACAAGATTCACGGGGAGCTATTATTATTATTATTATTATTATTAGCTATATGGTGCAAAGGAAGCCTGATGGGTATGCTGCACCAGCCCAAAAAAAAAAAAAAAAAAAAAACATTCCTGACAGAGAGAAAGAGAGTCAAAAGAAGAAAGGAATCACCAAGAGAGAGAAAAATGAGGACCGGGGTGTTGCCATTATGCAGCCGAGTATGAGCCCATAAGGCGAAAGTATAGTGCAAGGCCATTATTCCGAGTTGTGTAGTTCTCTGTGGCGAGAAGGTTTTAAAATTCTGTCATTATAACGATTAGAGAATGCATCCTGTGTGTGTGTGTGTGTGTGTGTTAGTGTGTGTGTGTGTGTGTGTGAGAGAGAGAGAGAGAGAGAGAGAGAGAGAGAGAGAGAGAGAGAGAGAGACTGTAAGATAACATTAATTTAGAGATTGTAAGAGTCAGCTTGCAAGTCAGTCTTCCAGCTACTTGTTTTGAGAAGAAGATGGAATTTCAGATGTTAATTCACAAGAACATGAATTCCTGTACGATGGAGAGTGGAAAGAGTTTATATAATATTGGTCATTAATGAATCCGACTGCCTTCTTTTGTTTTGGCGTATATTCGAGTAGCTGTAGTAGCACAGATTAAGGTTTTACAAATACTTAAGCAGTAGTCACATAGCTAAGAACGGTACTAGCATCAGAAAGACCATGGGTGCGATTTACAATTAAGGGTAATAAGGTGGGTAAACGATTTGAATTTTGAAATCATAGATAAGACAGGACAGTTGTTGTTGCAGGATTTCAGGCACATCTGAAAACTTAGCCCATATTGCGCCGTATATCTTTGTGATCTGCTTGCTGTTTTCTGGACAAAAGACCCCATTTTCCGAGGGAAGAAAAACCATCCATGTTACCCTCGACTGAGACCGACTAACTCAGCCAATTTGTGAAAAAGATCCATAAAAATGGTTCGCATCATGGACGGGATTCAGAGTCAGAACTTTTACACTCAGTGTGGGAAGGATGGTGATTATTCCAACTGCTACCCAAGACGACAAGACAGGATAGAGTTTTTTGTTCTGTATTGAATAACCACAGACGGAAGGATGAATTGGATCTCACTCGGAATTTAAGGAATTGGTAGCAGATTTTCGAGAAATGGAAGCTGATTGAGCAGGACAAGGTTTCTCAAACTGGAAAGTGGAATGCAATGTGCTATCATCGGCAAAACTATGGATAGGATTTCCAGTCAATGGAAGATCATTAATATACAAGAGGAAAAGAGTGGGGGAAAGAACTGAACCTTGGGGGACACCGGCATTAGTGGAGAAGTTAGAAGACAGAGAGCCATCTACCATCAGTAACTACTTGTGTTACTGATGGTAGATGGAACCTTTCCATTGAATTAGTCCATAAATGGGTAACATAAGCCAGAATATCACCATACTGGCGATCGTTGATCAGACGGAAGGTTTCTAGGTAGTTTAGGAGTTGGCGGGCGGTTAATTGATTTCTCCATTACTTTAGAAAGAGTAGAAGTAATTACAATGGGACGATAATTGTATAGGAGGGAGTTGTCACCCTTTTTAGGAACTGCCTGGATTTCAGCAAATTTCCAAGGAAAAGAAAAAACACATTTGAAATAAGAAAGTGAAAAAAGGCGGAAAAGAATAGGATTAACTTCGGGAGCACAGGTTTCGAGAAAAAGTGGAGACATACCATCGGGACCTGAAGCTTTCTTGGCATCAAGATTCGTCAAAATCCTTCTGACATCCTTTTGACCGAAGACCACAGGAGGCATTGAATGGAGCATGTTGGGAATGGTGGGAGGTGTTTTACCAAGATCATTAATACATGAGTTGGAAGAAAAATGGGATACTAGCAGGTTAAATGTATCCTTGGCTGAAGTGACAACAGAACCATCTGCTTTGAAAGAAGTGGGAGCAGAAATGGGCAAAAGTTGCGGCCAGTAGCTTTGGCAAGAGACCAGAATGCTCGGCTACCATTAGGGCAAGAAGAAAGTTTTCTACTCTTAGCCTGTTCAAACTGTACTTTGGACTGATTAATAACTGCTTTACAATTGTTGCGAGCTTTGGTGTAGGCAGAAAATGAAACTAACGAATTATAAACAAGCCAAGTACGATATGCAACATTCTTCTCTTGAACAGCCTTAGCACTTTTATTGGAAACCAAAGGTTTAGATAAAGGACGAGATTTTAAAGTGGGGTGTGGAATAAAGGATTCAATTCCTACAAGAATGATTTCACTGACACGATCTGAGCAAACTTTGACATAAGAAAGTTTGAAACAGTAATCCGACCAAGGAAAAGAAGAAAAGAAATCTCGCAGATCATCCCATTTTGCATTCTTGAAATGCCAAACAACACGAGGTTGGGAATAGCCATGAGATAAAGGTTCCATTGGCGAAGAGACAATCACCAAGTTGTGATCTGAAGTGCCTAAAGGAACTCTCACTTCGACCGTGTTCTTAGATGGGTTGTTGGTGAGAAAAAGATCATGCGTGTTCGTTGTAAGATTAGGATTGTCTGGTATTCTTGTAGGTAAATGAAAAATCTGTGCAAGGTCATTAGAAAAATCTGTGCAAGGTCATATTGCAAAAGCCTCAGCATCTCGACCAGCTGGGTCGGTGTGACTAGAAATCGGAAGCCAGCTGGAGTTGTGAACATTAAAATCACCAAGGAAAATTACCTCAATGTTAGGAAACTTGAACTGCATAAAGTCAAGTTGCAATTAGAGGAAGTCAAAGAGCTCCAAGTGATTAGTGGTGTTGGGAGAACGGTAAAGACAACAGATGAATTTGACACAATGAGGTAGAGAGATTTTAAGCCAGAGAAGGTCAAAGAGAGGAGATCCCAAATTGCCAAGTCTCTGACAGGGAATATCAGAACGGACATATGCACAAGTACCACCTTTGAGGCGAAAGGAATCATACAGCGAATAATTTGGGCATCTAAGAAGAGTATGGAAATGCTCATCACGTGGAAATCTGCTGTACACAAATGGAAACAGTGAAAGGAGTGAAAGTGGAGTTGGGCTTCTGGTCCATAAAGATTTAAAAAACAACATTTTGGAATTCAAAAGTACATCACCAAGGGTGTTAAGACTAATATTCAAAATTTCTAAGAGGTACAAGCTAAAGGTTATAATGATTTATGCACCAACATCGAGCCATGAAGATGAAGAGGTTGAAGAAATGAACACCGAAATTGAGTCTTCTAGATGAGCAGAAAACCCACTACACTATTATTATGAGGGAATTCAATGCTAACCTGGGAAAAAGACAAAACAGCGCAGAAAGAGGAACTATAGGAAATTTTGGAATTGGTGAAAGAAATGAAAGAGGTGAAAGACTTGTGGAATTTGCAGAATCTCAAGGACTGGCAGTAATGAACACTTTTTTCAAGAAAAGGGTGAACAGAAAGTGGACATGGAAGAGTCCAAATGGATTAACAACTAATGAAATCGACTTCATCCCCACTAACAGAAGATATATCGTGAATGATGTTACCATCCTGAACAATCCTGAATGATGTTACCATCCTGGTCACTTCAAACATTTACCTTGGTAAGATGCACACTTCATATAGATGTAAGAAAAGAAAGGAAAACATTGACTCCAGTAAATAATACGAAGAGATAACAGAAGAGGAGAAAAAGCAGTATGTACTGGAACTTAAGAACAAGTTTGAGCTTCTGCAGACTGCTCAGGACCAAGATATCGACGAGGAATATTACAACTTTCTGAAAGTGATAAAGCCCAAGAAACCTATAGGGAAACAGAAATCCAAAGAAGAAAAAATTAGTCAAGAAACACTTGTCATGATGAACCAAAGGCGACAAATGAAGAGCAAGAAAAATACTGACAAGGAGAAAATTGAGTATACTGAGTTGTGCAAAGCCATTAGAAAGAGACTTAGAGAGGACATAAGAAGATTTAACACAAGAAAAGTAGAAGAAGCATTAAGGGAAAACAAAGGATTTAAATCAGCAGCCATGAGCAGTAATACAGAAAGACAAATGATACTGAAACTGAAGAATAGCGATGATGTACTTATAAATAGCAGAGAAGGTATAATTAAAATAGCAGAAGACTACTATAGAGAATTATACAAGGAGCGAGGGAATGATACCAGCAGTGGGGAAGATGGATTGCAAAGTAGCAACACATACGACATACCCGATATTCTTCCTGATGAGGTAGAACATGCATTGAAGAAAATGAGGAATCAGAAGGCCCTGCGGGAAGATGAAGTTACTGTAGAGTTGTTAAAATTGGGAGGAAGAGACATAACACAAAAACTGGCAAGGCTCTTCACAAAGTGCATTAGAAAAGGTGTGACGCCTAAGCAGTGGAATAATGCAAGTTTTGCTGCATAAGAAAGGAGATAAATCAGAAATTGGAAATTATAGACCAATTAGCTTGTTATCCCACATCTACAAGTTGTTCACAAGGGTCATTACTAACAGATTAGAAAGAATACTTGATGAGAATCAACCGAAAGAGCAAGCTGGCTTTAGGACAGGATTCTCAACTATGGATCACCTTCACGTAATATCACAGCTAATGGAGAAAGCAAATGAATATAAAACACCATTATGCCTGGCATTTGTGGATTATGAAAAGGCATTTGACTCCATACAGCATAAGGCAATGTTTCGGGCACTGGAAAGACAAGGCATAGATACCCCATATATTACGATTTTGAAGAAAATATATGAGAACGCTACCTCCTTTATTAGACTAGACAAAGACAGTAGGAAATTTAAAATCGAGAAAGGAGTTCGACAAGGAGACACAATATCTCCGAAGCTGTTTACTGCTGCCCTTGAGGAAGCTTTTAGAAGATTAGACTGGTCCCAGAAAGGAGTCAATGTGAATGGAGAGTACCTAAACCGTTTACGATTTGCAGGTGACATTGTGGTCATAAGCCACGATCCCAAAGAATTAGAGGAAAATCTTAATCAGTTATGCACAGCTAGTAAGGATTTTGGACTAAAGATGAATATGGCTAAAACAAAAGTAATGATGAACAAGTATGCCACAGAAAGGGAAATAATGATTGAAGGAGCAGTAATTGAAAAGGTGGAGTCATATACATGGACAAGTTATTAGCTGTAATAATGATAAATGGCTGGAAGTCAAGAGAAGAATAAATTTTGGATGGATAGCATTCAGGAAATATAGTCACATACTGAAGAGCAATATCCCAGTTTGTCTGAAACGAAAAATAATGAATCAATGTATACTCCCCACCATGACTTATGGAAGTGAAACTTGGGCACTCACCAAAACAATGGAAGAGAAGCTGAGGATTACACAGTGAAGAATAGAACGAATTATATTGGGAATCAGACTGTTAGATAAGAAGAGAAACAAAGGGATTAGGCAGGAAACTCAACTAAGGATATTCTTATCAAATCTAAAGAATTAAAATGGTCCTGGGCAGGACACGTAGCTCGAAGACATGATGACAAATGGACTAAGGAAATAACAGAATGGTACCCATGAGTAGCTAAGAGAAACCCTGGAGGACAAAGGCGGAGATAGATAGATGAAATTCATGAGTTTGTGGGTAGTAAATGGATGGCCAGTGCTCAAAACAGAAGGAACTGGAAAGTTGCTGGAGAGGCCTTCATCCTGCAGTGGATTGAAAATGGCTGATGATGATGATGAAGATGAGCATTAGTTGAATCAATCGATAACTGAGATTCTGTCAGAAAAAGCACATGGGGTTTGGCAGACTGCTAGTGGAAATGGACATCGTTGAGATTAGAATTGTATATTTGTGAAATGAATTAGGAAGTGCTTGGGAGGTTTAGATCTTTTTCGCAGATAAGCTTACTCTATTAGTTTGATAATTCATGGTGAATTCAATAGTAAGAAAAAGTGGGTGGGACATGCTGTATGAAGTAATGAAATTTTGGATGTGGCGTACACGTGGTAAGAATATACCCAGATCCTTGACATAAAGTGGCCTCGACAAATGCTCCCCAATTCACACTACTCGTACTCCCTCCAGTCACTATCTGGCAGAGTAGAGGTAGCAAGATTATACACTAGCTGATCCGGAAGCCTCCTAGAGATTTACCAATAGGTTCGGTCCGGTGTACTAACTAGCGGCCGGCCTGCGAATACAATTTTAGAGCTGAACCCTCGAAATGTAAGGAATATTGGATCTGGCCATGATGTCCGTCATTACCTCAAAAGTCATCAATCATACTGCATGATGGAAGAGATGGGGAAGGGTTCACCGGAACTTAGTTCTAGAGACTAAACATGGCTTCACCACTTCAAGCCTCCAATAAGCAAAGTGGTAGTATTTCACCGGTTGATGAGAGCCATCTACCCCTTAGTACTGCCTGGTAACATAGAGGGGCGGCGTTCCTACATGTGGTGTGGGCGCCACACCTCGACCCCTGCTTACGTTGGTTCACACCTGGGTGGTCACCCTCCATGTACTTGAGCATGGAGGTTATACCCAGGATTACTAACAGTCCCACCATCGTGAAGGTGCAAGACGAGATTTGGCTGTCACAGACCGTCCGGACTTCGCCTAAATTGGGTCCACTTGACTTGAGTGTCACCCGAATATCAGTTCCATCAGCGTTTTAGACTCTCAGGTAGCAAGTACAACTTGTCTGGCATATCTGAGAGAATGTCTGTGACAACCTCAAGGACCTAACTCAAGGAATAACTAAGTTTTTAAAGATAATTCCTTCCTAGGGTTTACTATGTTAAGCATAACATGTATTATATGTTGAGGAATTCTCCTAATTTTGGAGAATAGCATGAATATTAAATGATTAATAGACATGGTGAGAAGTAGAAGTTTGACTGTCCCATTACCTTAAATATTATATTGAGGGATACGTTAAGAGTAGGATGCTGATACTTAAGCAATGGCCATGGATTGCCACGTACAGTATATGAGAATTTTATATTACTATGTTAATGGTATGACCCTTTGTACAGGGGTAAAAATAACCAATTGTGTTACAGTATTATAATACTTTATATTTGCGAACATCGTGTTATGATAGGGGAGTTTTGAAAAGAGAGATTTTAAGAGAATGTAAGTGATGTGTACATGCTGTTCAATAAACGTTTGTTAAGTGGCAATTTCACCTCGTTGCTAAACTCCTATTCACACCAGTAATCACCAGTCAGGCTTGGATAAGATTAAAATGGAAAAAGGTTATTGCATATTGACGAACTAAGTATTACACAACGCACACATCTATTTGGAGGGGTGAGTTTCTCTTCTCCTCTGTCTCTCTCCTATGGTGAGGATAATCTGGTTCTAATCAAACCACGAGACGAACACATTTTTGCCGAATGTACAGTGAAGCTGCAAAATATTGGGAGCTCCCCATTTCTCTAAAGTGCAAAAGTGCAACGCAGGTGCTGCATCAGAAGGTCCAGCAACATGCACCTGCTGAAGAGACCTTCCTCCCGAAATAAAGGGGCCGTGAAGAGTTTTTAATTTTCTCCCGACATTTGGTGACGTAACGTAACCCAACTCAACTCAACTGTCTCGTCTTCATCATTAACTCTTCAACCTCCCCCTAACAACCGAAAGTAAAGTAAGACAATATATAGCTTTCATTTCAACCAGAATTACCTGGCGATCCTAAAATTTATTTTAGGCTATCCTGAAAATTTCTGTAGCATAAAAGAGGCAAAAAGAAAAAAAACTTACCATCAGCTATAATTAATATAAAATTGAAAAGTGGACCATATCCCAGGTGAAACTTATTCCTTTCAACCGGAACTGTTGTTTAACGTATTTCATACAAGGAATGTAATATATCGTAGCATCAATCATATTTTCCCCTGTGTTGTCACTCTTATCTCTTTAATGCACCTAAAGAGAAAAAATAAATAAAAACTTATAAACATCATTATTTGTTTTTTTAAATAATATTTTTGCAATGTTTCAACCTTTACAATTAATGTTAAATATTCCTAACTACTGAACACCAAAACAATTACTTATAACTGCATTATAAAAGATTGCTGCTTGAAAATGTTTTAATACAAATGTTATTCTTTCTCAGCTGTCTATGCTGGGAATTAAGCAGAATTTTTTTCAAAAAATTCTGCATAGAAATAACCATCCTATCAGCGCACGATACATAAGCTACCACGTAGCTTAGCACATCTATCAATGATCTGAAATGTAAAACGATGCTCTTAAATCTTTCGGTGAATCACAACACTTAACCTAAGCCGCTTCTGTTCTCTTATTAAATTTCAGTTGAGATTACAACAAAATTTGAAGGTTCGTAATTTTGTGATGTTCTTCAACAATGTTTCACTTTGTCGGTGTTTATTTTTCTAAACCTCAATTGATGTCCATTCACTTTCAACAAGAATGGGAACACCCAGGGTCCTCAACTGGAAATCATCATTCTTTTCTCTCTTTGTCTCTCTCTCTCTCTCTCTTTCTCGGTGATTCCCGTCTAGTTCTCTCTCTCTCTCTCTCTCTCTCTCTCTCTCTCTCTCTCTCTCTCTCTCTCTCTCTCTCTCTCTCTCGGTGATTACCGTCTAGTTCTCTCTCTCTCTCTCTCTCTCAGAGATTGCAAATGCCTTTAAAAAATACTACTGCAGGAAAGTTTTTTTTTTTTCTTCATAAGATGCTCCAAGTCGATGTTTGACTTTATTCAGATTATGCTGCTGGCAAGAAAAGACATAGATACTGCAATTGACTTATTTCTCATTGCAGAAACAACTTGCATTCGCAAAGAGTTTTCTACTATTCCACTGCATTCAACCAAATGGCTAAAAGTTATCACAGAATGTTTTGAATTTGGAATAGTATAACTGGGTAGCATGGTTTGTTCTCTAGGAAACTCGGGTTTGTCATCCAGAAAACAGATCGAACCACAGAACACATGGTTTACAAGTGTACAAGGCTTCAGACAGGAAGTAAATGAAGAAATGTAACAAAAAATTACTGGGGATTTTAAATGGCTGTCCGTAAACGGAAGAATCGAATAAAAGCTGCCACACCCTGCAGTTAGCAGACACAGTTCTCACATGTTGGGTATTACAGCCCTGTTCGATTTCGGAGGCTCGAGAAGACTACAAAACTACTCGCTCGAGAAGACTACAAAAGAGCTGATTGGAGTAGGATTACTTTTGCAACGCCAGTGTTACAAACTCTGGGGAGAGAAGCAGAGGATTTTTCGCTGAACGCACACCCACGGGCTAAAACTCAGATAATTCTATATTTCTACGCCTTGTTTGATACACCTCAGCAATTTGGGCAGCTTGAGTCTGAATGTTAGGAGATGTTCAAGAATTTTGCAGAAAGTGAGCTGCCAAACAATATGCGAATTCAGGTTTCCAAGTTGTGATTCAGCTAAAATAAGGTATGGTTTTCGTTGAGTGGGGGTTTAGGAGGATCTGCGACTAAGACCATATTATTCCGTGTATACTGTCTGTAAATTGCATGTGTTCTGTGGTTCGATCTGTTTACTGGACGACAAACACGAGTTTCCTGGAGAAAAAAACCATGCTACACTCTCCTGAGACCGATTAACCCAGCCACGTTGTTGAAAAGGCGTTTAAAAATTCTATACGTCATCGCAGGGACTTGAACTGAAATCTTTTCCACCCGTGTGGGGAGGTCGGTGATTATACCAACTGTGCTACCCACAAAGACCCTAAAGCCTTTAAAAGTAGTACAATACCAGCGTGACTCGCTAAATATTCAATTTTGTTGTGTTGTGAATATTAAAAGCATTGTGTTATTCACGTAGTTTAAAATCTTGGTGGCAGCCAAAACATGAAGAGTAAATATTATTATTAAATTATGATGGCGAATTTTAATATAATTTAATTCAGTTGTTATTAAAGTATTATTAAAAATAATTAATTAATTATTATTAATAATTACTCTGTCAGTAAGGAATAATAACGTGCATTGGGTGTGTTAAATATATTGACTAATCGATGTATATTTTGATTGATTGATTTATTCCATTAATTTGTGAATATTAACTTGTCTTTTAAATGGATTTGGTTCATTCCCGATCATTGTTTTTTAGAAAATAAACTTTTAGATTTTCAAATAGCAGTGTGTCAGTGTAACACACTTTTTTAACATTCTCAAATGTTAAAAGATCGATAAACGTTGTTTCTGTTAGTCATAAACAAATTACTGTTTTATGCTCTTTTTGTAACCTTACTCGCTTTTTTAATTCTCTCTTTCGCTCTTTTTTAATTCTCTCTTTCACTCTTTTTTTTTTATAAACGTTTTTTATTTTCCTTTCATATAAAATACCAACGTGTTATTTTCAAAAACTACACTTCAAGTAATATTTAATAAAATCTAAAGTATCAAAAACTATTTAAAGTTGGGGTGTTTAAACAATGGCCATGAGGCAAGATTATATTGTGTCTGATAATTTAATTCTTTAAGAAATTAAAAGCAAATTAAACTTAACGAGGTTGAAGTGCATATCATCTCACCAATTTCCATTTCTTCATAAACCTGATAATCACACTGCTAAAGATATTCAAGATAAATGTACATATAATAAGAAAACATGGGAACATAATTAAATGAATGAGAAAGGGTCTATACAAGCAACGAGCGAAAACGAAACGCAAATTAGCATTAGTAGAGATAAGTGAGAGCAGAAAGCAAGCTTATACAGCATCAGCCAGGGGGAAAAAAGATAAAACTTCCCATTTCAAATATCTATTCACCTGAAACGTTTGTCCAGTTCTTCCTTGAATTTATTTAAGCTATCAACTTCCACAACGACAGCTGAAATTTGTTTCCACAATCAACCACCTTCTGCCTATAGGCCAACTTTCGCACTTCTATTCGACAACTGTCTTTCCTCAATTTCAGTTTATGCCCCATCCGGTTTGTAATCTGAGCAAGAGGAAGAATCCCATCAGCATTGAGCTTGCTTAATCCATTGGAGGCCTTATAGACGTCAATCAATTACTTCGCAGGTGCCTAGTTTCCAGACGCTGCAATACGCAGAACTTAAACCTTTCTTGGTAAGAGCAATACTTTACTGCCCTCACCAATATCGTTTCCCTTCTGTGTACTCGTTCCTGCAGCTATTCATCCTTCCTAATACGAAGCATCCAACCCTTCATTCAGCACTCAAGGTATGGCCTGACCAGTGCCTTATACAAAGGGATAATCACCTCCAATCCCTGCTAGCAAAATTCTTGTACATCACTGAGGAGACCCCCTTAGCTGCTCTGGCAACCTCTCTGCACACTTCTGAAAACTTCGTATCTGACGGCATAATTACATCCAGGTTTCTTTAATTCTCCAACTACCCTGAGTGTAGTACCACTTATTTATTACGTTACTCTGGGTTTTGTGCAAACAGTAACCATCCTTTTATCCATTGTAGCAACTTACCCTTAATACCATTCTGCTCCAATTTGTACAATAGTCTTCCATGCGCAACAGTGTCAAAAGCTTTCCTGAAATCCAAATATATGATATCAAAATTATTTTTTGCACCCAGTTCCTTTGTAACCACATCATAATATCCTATCAAATTTGTCAGACAAGACTTTCCCTTAACAAACCCATGCTGTGTCTGAATTATTGCTGCAGTCTTGTCTAGATGATCCTGCAATGCATCTTTAACCAGTGACTCCATTATTTTACCCGGAACAGAAGTTAAACTAACAGGTCTGTAATTACTCGTGTCACCCTTCGATCCCCCTTTGTGAATTGGGGATACATTTGCACATCTCCAGTCCGTGGGAACCTCCCCTGAGTCCAAGGACGCTCTCATAATTATGGCTAAGGGTTTGATTAGTTGTTTTGCAGCCTCCTTTAATATAACTGGATAGATCCCATCCACCCCAGGTGCTTTTCTTATGTTTAACTTCAACAATTTCTCCTCCACTTTGCTTTCAGGTATTACAAAATCATTAAGTATCCTGCTACAAATTGATAACCTTCTGTCATTTTCAAACCTTAATAATTCCTCACGTGTGAATGTAGATGCAAAATACTCATTCAGTTTGTTTGCTATCTGAGCAGGATCATCAACAGTCGAACCATCGATGTCAAGTGGACCAATCTGATTCAATCCCTTCCTTTTAGAGTTTATATAAGTAAAGAAATCCTTGCTGTTTTTCTTAGCATCTTTTGCCAAGGATATCTCGTAATCTGCCTTTGCCTGCCGAACCTCCTTTGTGACCTGATTACATCTGCCATAGGCTTCTGAGTCGCTTGATAATTTATATGCATCCCATGCATTTTTCTTCTCTGTTACGAGTCTCATTAGTTCATTTGATAACCATTTAGGCCTAAACCTTGAACGATATTTCTTAATAGGGATGAACCTTTTAGTAGCTTCCACGATTAATTCCTTGAATGCTTCCCACTTAGAATTTACTGTTGGTAACATCGTCCGTTGATCCCACTGTACAGAATTTAAAAACTGTCGGAGACCACTGTACTCGCCTTTAAGGAAGCAAAAACCCTTTCCTTTACCCCTGATGATAATTAAATCTTTACGTAAATCCCACGTCAGTACACTGTGATGACTGCCACCTAGTGGTTCTTTTATCTGCAAATTCCTAATACATGAATGATCACTGCTGATAACCAGATCAAGAGTATTACTTTCTCTGGTTGCCTCTCGAACATGCTGCTGCAAAAAACAATCATCCAATAAATCCACAAAAGTCTGACTAGTGTGTGAGTGACCAACCCACAAGTTTCAGTCAATATCTGGGAAGTTAAAATCCCCCATTATAAGACATTCCGATTTACTAGCCCACTCTATTTCTCTGTACAATTGTTCATTGTACTGATTCAAGTCATTAGGCCTATAACACACTCCTACTCTTATTTTTGCTTTCGCAGTGCTTATGTCACACCAAACTGACTAAACACTGTATTGTCCGCCAACATTAACTGGATGCACTTCTTTTGATTTTATGTTTTTCTTAATTAACAGCATAACACCTCCTCCCTTCGTATCCTGTCTATCCTTTCTGTACACATTGTACTCCCCAAATTCCAGTTCGGCATTCCTTATATCTGTGTGACACCATGTCCTGATATCCCAACAATATCCGCCTTTGATGTCTTGACCAACACTTCAAATTCATCAAATTTATTTACTATACTTCTAGCATTGGTATACATGCAAGCATACATGCTCCTATTCCTGTTCCTAGTTACCCTAACACATCCCATATACCCACCTATTTCAGGTGACTGCCATCCGTCCCTGAAACCCCCAACACCTCTCGCTCCAGGTCGCTACTTATTCTAATAGAAGTTGTGCAAGAATCACCTTCACCTCTGCCTACGGGTACTATTGAACTATTAATCCTTGTATCCCCCCCAAGCTATCAGTTTTCCGACCCACCTAACACTGCCTCGATAGCATCAGCAAATATTCTTGCACCCTTTCTATTTAAGTGTATCCCATCCCTGTAGAAGCAATCTCTCCTGTTAACAAGTACAGTCCAGGCTGAAAAAAATTCCACCCCTTGAGCTTTGTACAATCTTTCCAGGGCCGAATTGATTGACAAGGCTCTCATCATCATATACTCCCTCCTATCGTGTCTGGGCAGAATTGCAGACACTTTCAAATTCAACCCTAATTCACGGCTTTTTTTCATCAGTGACCTGTACTTGTTAAGTAATTCTGCCGGTCTCCTACTCTTAATATCATTAGTGCCAACGTGTACAACTTTATCACCTTTTGTGCCCTTTAAAGATGATATCTGCTCTACAACGTCATCAACCTTTGCCCCTGGCAGACATACCCTGGTCCTGTTCCACCTATCCTTTTTACAAAGCATGTTCCCCGTTTCCCTGACAATAGAGTCACCAACAACTACTAGTTCTTGTGGGACCAGCGCATTCTGCTTTGGGGGTTGCCGCTGTGTTGCGTGATGACCAAGTGCAAGCTCTGGCGTTGATGTGGGCAGCTGAGAGCCTGATGGGCTCCTCAATTTAGATCTTTCGAGGGCATCCACCCTGTCCTTCAAACTCTCATATAGGCCCATAACAAGGCTGAGTTGTCGCCTGATTTCTTTACACTCCTTACATCGTGTATTAATGATTAATGGCCTTCGTGGGTAGAAAAGTTGGTAGAATTGCTGTCCTCCCTACACCGGGTGGAAAAGACCCTCCCGTCATCGACGCGAACCCTGTCAATGACGGGAGGAATTCTCATGGGCCATTATCACACCGTGGCTGAGTGAGTCGGTGTCAAACAAGGTTTTTACTCCCAGAAACTTTGGTTTTTCTTCCTACAAATAGAAAATAGACCTGAGAACACACGCCATTTACAGACAGTATAAACGAACTATCGTAGCCTTAGTCAGCGATGCTCCTAAAACCCAATAAATAAAGCTCTAGGGATTTTCTCATTAAACATGGATTTAGAGTATTTAACATGTTATTTATTGGAAGTTTTGTAAAAACAGTAGACAGATTAAAATTCTATCTTCATTCTAGTGGTTTGCGGCAGGAAACCAAAATCAAATGAATTATATGAGGATATGAAGATAGATTGAATTTTCTTCATTATTGACCGGGAATTCTTTTGGGAAATTAATCATCAAAATTGAGCTTGATATTGGTTAACGGAGTGTTGGTATTAGTTTATTGTGACAAACTTACCAAGATATGGATAACCAGAATTAAACGGGGAAAATCTTTGGGAACTGGAATTTATTAGAATGATGTAAGAGTTTTTGTTGATTGTTTTGTGCAATATTGCGAAGGAACATTTTCTTCTATTTATTATGCGTATAAATTGTTTTAAAAGGTAAAGAATATATAACATTTTGTATACTATTATTTACTTTCAAATTTCTCGATGATTTTTAAATTTGGCACGTTGTGTATTTCGTGAAATTTCAATGTCAGAAACTATTGGGATCAAAATATTCCGAATGAATATTGCTTTAGTAATGATTATGTGGGGGTGGGGGGATTTTGGATTAATTTTTTTTATTGAAAATCCTATTCTTCAAAGGATGGCCTTCAATTATATTATATTATATATTTTATTTATTTATTTATCCCCTTATTTTTTCCCCTCCCACTTAACACCTGACTTGATTGAATCCCAGAAAATTTCCAGACTCACGGGGACCCCAAATATTTTTAGGTATTCATACCCCGGACTGGCTGATTTCAGAATTGACAGACACACACACAAGAATGTAGAATATACAAATTTCTCTTTTTTTATTGTCATATCATATATAAGAAAATTACAATAACCTTTGACAGAATACAGTATTTAGTTTGACACCTGTTATTTTACTACTCCCTTTTTTAAATGTGTATATATCTTGTAATTTACAGTCAACCTTGTTATCAAAAGAACTACTAAATCCTAATACTTATATATAACTACATATATATATTTGTGTCTCTTCATGTGGCTCTACAAAGATTTCAGTGGGTCCGGGCATTTATTACCCTTCATAACGCTTAATCTGTCTCCTTGCTCCTTAACAGTCCATGTAAGTCAATAAACCACCATCAACCAATGAACAGACGAAATTACAATTTCATAAGTACTCGTTTCACAACTTATTAGGAAATACATATATATTCATTCAAGAATCCTTCCTTGCAAACATGTCAACAGTCAACAATATCTAACCAATTTACTTAGTTACCTTTCCGTTCAATTATTACACTATTTCACAATTAGGGCTAGATGCTCATTTAGTTGTTTACCTGTTTAATCATTTCTACCCCAAATAAGTCATGCTCACAGCAATTTAACATTCACAATAATTCAAGGACAAAATTTTACTTCCTACTACAGATTAACTTACTCTTAAATTATATTACTCTGATCTCTATACTAAATTGAATTATCACTCCTTAAGTATTACTCTCGTTCAATTATATATTTATATATATTTAGTACTTTGACATTTTCTCTTAAAATTCATAGCGTCCTCCTAGAGTCCTTTTTATTATTAAATTAGTTCCCCTTTTTTTTTTTTTTTTTTTACAAATTATATTCTCAGTACTTATTCTAGCACTTACGCAATGGTCTGGTATTCCTCCCTTTTCGGTCTCTCTTCCTATCTGCTCGGGGTGAGGACTGGAAAGCGAAA
Source organism: Mastigoproctus giganteus (assembly GCF_048544385.1). NCBI lineage: Eukaryota > Metazoa > Arthropoda > Arachnida > Uropygi > Thelyphonidae > Mastigoproctus > Mastigoproctus giganteus. Next base: position 14,332,366 of record NC_143577.1, read on the forward strand.
GATTTCTCATCCGGGGAACACAGTAATCTTCCTGGGTTTCTTTACCGAGTACTGCATGGCTGAAGATAATACCGGATCTTATCTTCGTTCTTCCTCCATCTGCGTTGCGTCCGAGGACTGGGATACCTTCAGGGTCGACTTCATACTCAACTGCTTAATCGAGAATTTTGCCTCTAGGGCGTTTCACCATTCTTCCTCCATCGAGTGCATTAACTTCTTCATGGGAACCCATACTTCAGACTCTAGACTTTCACAAAATAAATTCTTATAATAAATTCTCTCACTACAGCTTCCATCTCCTCAGGACTGCCTCCACCACCCAACTTAGATCACGCCTCGTCTTCTCACTCTCTTCACTACCCGAACTCCTCTCCGAATGTGTGCCCAGTATCAATTTTTTCTTCCCTTCTCTCCTTCCTCTCAAAATTCCCACCGCTTTCTTCCTGACCAATCGTTGACTTCCCCATCCTTTCTTACGTGATCCTATTCGTCTCCCTTCATTTCCGTGGGCGTGTTTTCTTTTTCCTAGTGTGACCGAACTTCCGTTAGTCTGGAAATTTCTGGTACATTCTAGAAATTAAACGTAAGTTCCGGTCAGCTAAGAGAGTTTCAGGCTTTCTTTGTGACCTCACCCCCATTACTACGTCGCCCACACCTGTTAGAGGTCGACCCGTGAAATTTATTAATAGGGCCACTTCCGCACTCAGTGCCCTTACTATAGAGTATAAGCTCCTGTCTTAAGAGGGATATGTTTCGGTATATTATACTTTTACTTACTCGCTTAAGGAATTCTTTACAACCGAGATTTAACTAACAGGGAGTGTTTGGACTAACCTTCGAATTTCAGTGTTTCTTAACAAATGATACTTGACTGAAACTAACTATTTTCGCCACAATTAATTCTTTCAATATTTTACAAACTTTATAATTTATTGTAAGGCTGGGTCCTTACAATTATCCTTAATAAAAATTAAAGAAATGTATATTTTAATGAATATTTCAAAACACCCCTTGAAAGGTTATTGATGTGTACACAACACCTGGGACAGTTCTCTGATAGTCAATCTATTCTACTATTCTTCATCTTCACAGCAGAAAAAAGGGTTTGCCTACATTGCCAGTTGCACTGGTATTGAACTACTTTCAAACGAATCACCATCAAATTTATGACTATTCCGGGTAGGGATGCTTTCAAAAAAGAGTTTTATTCAGCCAGATTGTGATTGAAATTTGAAACAGATGATCTGTATTAGACTTTTTCGAAATCAACTCGTCATCAGTAGCAAATTGTTTTCCATGAAGCGAGGACTTCAGTGCAAAAAGAGAAAGGAATCCGAAGGTTCAAGGTCAGAGTGAAAGCAGAATATCGCCAATATTTTAGTTTTTCAGGCAGATCGACATTTCAGGTGCACGTTGTGCATTTGACAGTGATGAAAAGTCTTGGTACCATCAAGCAGACACTTTTCTCATATGCAACTGTTGATGGGTGATGTTCTCCAAAACCCTGCACTAATTTACAGTTTTGCGGCAAGTTTATTAACACCAATACGGCGATCTTCCAGAACTAATGCCTCAACTTTTTGTTACACGGTCTTCTCTTGCAGCAGTTGATGGGAATCACGGGATTTCATCATCATTCACAAGGTATTTTTCCGCATTTGAAAGGTTAATATCCGTGGTCCTCAAATGGGGATTCACGTACTTCGGGCGTTGCATCCAGAATGACAGATTTTCTTGTGCTTATCTAATTTTTTCCTGGATTGCGTTATTAATCATTACTTCTAAGATTTTTCTGTGGTGCTGTTACAAATCCTCATGTAGCTTTGGTTAACATTGAGCAAATCAGAAGCGCCATTTTATTCACTAATTCATTTGTGAATAAATGAATTAGGAAGTGCTTGGGAGGTTTAGATCTTTTCGCAGATAAGCTTGCTCTATTAGTTTGACAATTCATGGTGTATTCAATAGTAAGAAAAAGTGGGTGGGACATGCTGTATGAAGTAATGAAATTTTGGATATGGCGTACACGTGGTAAGAATATACCTAGATCCTTAACATAACGTGCCCTCGACAATGCCCTTCCTGCGCATACACATTACTCGGACTCTCTCCAGTCACTATCTGGCAGAGTAGAGGTAGCAAGATTATACACTAGCTGATCCGGAAGCCTCCTAGAGAGTTACCAATAGGTCCGGTCCGGTGTACTAACTAGCAGCCGGCCTGCGAACACCGTTTTAGAGCTGTACCCTCGAAATGTAAGGAATATTGGATTTCGCCACGATGTTCATCATAACCTGAAAAGGCATCAATCATACTGCATGATGGAACAGATAGGGAAGGATTGATTAGGAATGTTTAGGAAAAATTGAAACTCTTTGTTTGAATATAAGAGGATTATTTTGAATGCGTTTTGAAAACAAATGCTTTCAAGGTGCCCTTGGAGCTAGCACAGTGGTTATAATCACCCACCTCCCATACTGGATAGAAAAGGTACGAGTTTGAATCCTGTGAGTGAGACCTGGATTTTTTTTTTTTCCTTCACAACATGGCTGATTTAATCGATAATGTCGAACAAGAGTTAGATGATTTTATTTCTCGAAACTCGGGTTATGAAAACAGGGAAACAAATCGAAATTATTAACAGTGAACTCTTTCGCTATCGTTCTACAAAGAATCTCAAGTGTTACACTGTTCTTTGGGTAACGTCGACAGAAAAGTCTAGAAACACTCGATAAGCTGTTCTGGTTCTGGCGTTTGAAACTTTCGAAAGTGTTTCATTGGGTTTCTGTTTATGAGTGAGATCCAATTCATCCTTCCATCTGTGCTTATTCAATACAGAAGATATTAGATAAAACTCTATCCTGTATTGTCGTCTTGGATAGCAGTTGGGATAGTCACGATCCTTCCCACACAGGGTGTAAAAGTTCTGACTTTGAATCCCGTCAATGATGCGAACACTTTTTATGGGTCTTTTTCACAAATTGACTGAGTTAGTCGGTCTCAGTCGAGGGTAACATGGTTTTTTTTTATTCATCACCTCAAAAACCTCGTATTCGCACCATCTCCCCCTCCCCCACACCACTCAAACTGGGGATTTCGTCAGAAAAGTAAGCAGATCACAGAGATATACGGCGCAATATCGTTAAGCTTTAGATGTGCGTAAAATCCTGCAACAACAACTATCCTGCCTTCTCTAGTATTTCAAAATTCTAATCGTTTACCCACCTTAGTAACCTTAATTGTAAATCGCACCCATGGTCTTTCTGATGCTAGTATCGTTCTTAGCTATGTGAGTACTGCTTGAGTATTTGAAAAACCTTAATCTGTGCTACTACAGCTACTCGAATATACGCCAAAACAAAAGAAGGCAGTCAGATTCATTAATGACCAATATTGAATAAACTCTTTCCACTCTCCATCGTACAGGCATTTATGTTCTTGTGAATTTACATCTGAAATTCCATCTTCTTCTCAAAACAAGTAGCTGGAACACTGACTGCCAAGCTGACTTTTACAATCTCTAAATTAATGATATCTTACAGTCCCACTCCTCTCTCTCTCTCTCTCTCTCTCTCTCTCTCTCTCTCTCTCTCTCTCTCTCTCTCTCTCTCTCTCTCACACACACACACACACACACACACACACACACACACACACACACACACACACACACGATGCATTCTCTACTCGTTATAATGACAGAATTTTAAAAACTTCTCACCATAGAGAACTATACAACTCGGAATAATGGCCTTGCACTATACTTTCGCCTTATGGGCTCATTCTCGGCTACATAATGGCAACACCCAGGGTTCTCATTCTTCTCTCTCTTAATGATTCCTTTCTACTTTTGACTCTCTCTGTCAGGAATGTTTTTTTTTTTTCTTTTTTGGGCTGGTTCAGCATAAGCCTCAGTCTTCCTTTGCACCATATAGCTAATAATAATAATAACTCCCCTTGAATCTTGTGTCAGACTTTACTGCAGAAAACTACAATCGATCGATTATTTTCCAGAGAAGATTACCACACATTCGTGCTTGCCGTGTGACTCAGTTAGAAAATAGTCCGTCTTCTACGAAATATTTCCTGTGCAAAATGCTGGAATGCCCAAAATGTCACAAAAAGACTAACATTGTCTCTTCTCCCTCGCTCAGGCAATTCAGGTTAGGGGCAGCGTCCACTAATTATAGCCCGACTTCGATGCAAGATATGCTGTCATATGTCCCGAATTTCACAGACGCAGGCTTTTTACCATAAAATTTCATGAGATCAGGAAGTTCAAGAAATATAATACATTTATTGAACTCTATATATTCCAAATATAAACAGCGGGTAAAGCAATACTATGAAATGCATCCTCATCACACTTCTTCCGCAAAATGTGCCTAACACTAAATCGTACTGTGTTACATCATGTTCAAAGTAACTCTGCACAAGTGGTTGGTTCTTCCCATTCGACTTTTTCGTTTGAATTTCTGGAAAGTATCATTCCGAAGTGTTCTCCGTACTATATTGAGGCAAACTCTTCTTATTATTTCACAAATATTCATATGAACATATTGAGATTACAGCTCTGGTTCATACTATCTAATTAAAGTTCATAAAAACATCATCTGTACTCAAATTGTTCGTCTTGCAAATTTAAGCAGCAATCCAACACTTTTCATTAATGCCTTAAATGGCTTATATACCAAATTACGCATTAAAGGTATTCCAATTAACTTTATCAATTATTTTATTAAAAATATGTCGGCTTTCATTAAACAGAAATTTGGATTTACGATGTCCCATTTTGGTCAGTGCAAACCTGAACTTGAATAGCTGCACAGATGTATATTTGAATGGTGTATTTGCACTACTTTGAAGGTGAACGCATTACATGACTTCTCTTTGAACGATATTCACGCTTTCGCACTCTCTAACTTTATTTTCTTTATTACTATTAATATTCGTATTAATAATCATTTACAATCGAAACGTTATTTCATTTTCTCTGAATCGTCTATGTCATGTTGCTCTCTCACATTTCTTTTAGAATTTTTATCCAGTCAACCTTCAAATATACACAATATTAAATTCGCATTAACTATTATTTTTTATTTCTTTTCGATATCTCAACTTTAAAGGGGGGTCTTTTTCACCCAGCTTTCTACTGAGCAACTCTATAGTCGTCATAACTCCCCTTTTGTTTATGTTCCATTTATTGAAACAGTTATACGTTAAGTATTTTTATTAGTCAACTCTTTAGAATTCCGTTCACTACGGAGGATGAGAGGAATTTAATTGTCTTCTCTTATTCATTACCTTTATTTGCTTTTCGGCTTTTTATTTTAGGCATTTTAAAATATAACACAGGGTAGTGGTATTAGTTTCTACTTCTACTAACACTCTCACAACCAAGGCCCTCTCTAAGAGGTTGGGTATTTACACAAGTAGCTTGCCTGTTATCCTTTAAACTCTTTACTCTTTTCTTTTCAACTTTCTTCTTTCTTCTGTCCGTTGAACTCTTAGTGCCGCCATACTCCAGAATTTGGGTACATGTTTTGTATGCGCAGTGGGCGAGGTATTAAACCACGCCCACGGGAGTTATAGTAGAGTCGACTTCTGTGATTGGGTGATTACTGTGAATGCGTAATTTTTGAATCTGATTGTTTCATTGGATGTCAATTTAGTTTGGTTTAAAGGGTGGTACGAAGTTATCATTTGCACGTGTGCGTTTGCTTTTTTCGTCGCATTTTTAGTACATTTTGTGCTGCCTTTGGCTTGTGGTGTTAGCTGTTTTCTGCTTTGTTATTGTGCCTTTTACGCACATTACTCTTTGCTGCAGTGTGCTCTACTGACGTCACTTATTATTTTCCTTTTTTGTTGTTGTTGTTCCTTGTTTAGTCCCAATGGAGCTAGTGAATGCGAAATTTTTGCATGGTTTGCACAAGAATGGTTGTAAGTCTGTGATTGAATGGTGTATGAGTATCAATTTGATTGCTTCTGAGTTCAAGTGTGTTAAGTGTGGATGTTTGATGAGATTGGCCGCGCGAAAGGAGATTAAGGATGGTTTTGAAAGGGTTTGTGGAAAGTCAGGGGGCAATCCTCATGTTAAAAGGTCTATTCGAAAGGGATCGTGGTTTTGTTCTGCAGGCTCTTTCTGTTGTAGCGTGTGTCTGCCTATCAACGTCCCTTGGGAACCACCAGCTTCCGGCACGCCCACACGCTAATATCCAGAGAGACCTGGGTTCTATACGATTGCTTAGAGGTTTTGTATTAGAACACAAATCTTGTGCCCTCAAGACTCAACTCAGATTGACACTGAGAGCAAGCTCGCAGCATCGAAGATTGCGTTGTGTTCTCACTCAAAAATTATTCTTTGTAATAGGATCTTTGAGTGCCGCTTAACTATGGTTCAAAATCAATGATCTACTCGGTGAGTTGTGTAGCAGAGAATTGTCACCAAGCAAAACGATCAACAAAACAACATTTATTAAGCATATAAATCATACAAATAGTTACAAAAGAACCGGTTAAAGTTTTAATATAATTGACAGACGATTGCTTGAAAGCTAACTGAATAGCAGGTATTAACATTAGCATTAGTAGAGGCATATGATGCAAGAAAGCAAGCTATGCAGCATCAGCCAAAAAAAAAAAAAAACACTTCCACTTCACCCCTCCGTTCGTTCGAAATACCTGTCCAGCTGAGCCTTAAATTTATTTAGGCTATCAACTTCTACGACAAGGGAGGAAAGTCTGTTCCACCAACCAACTACCCGCTGGCTAAAGGCAAATTTCCGCACATATATTCTACATCTGTCTTTCCTCAATGTGGATTTATGCCTTCTCAGGTGATTATTCTGAGCAAGAGGAACAATTCCATCGAACAATCATTTGAGCATGCTCAAACCATTCAAGGCTTTATACACCTCTATCAGATCACCTCGCCGGTGCCTAGTCTCCAGACACTGTAATTTGCAAAACTTAAGCCTTTCTTCGTAAGGGCACCCCTTTGTTTCATTGACTAATCTTGTTGCCCTTCTCTGTACTCGTTCCAGCAGCTCTACATCCTTCTTGAAATGAGGCCTCAAGACCTGTATACAGTACTCTAGGTGTGGCCTGACCATTGCTTTATACAAGGGAATAATCACCTCCTTATCCCTGCTAGAAAAATTCCTATATATCATTGACAAGACACCATGAGCTACTCTTGCAGCTCGTCTGCACTGCTCAGAGAACTCCATATCTGCCTGCACAATTACCCCGAGGTCCTTTTCATTCTCTACTACTGTCAGTGTAGTACCGCAGAGTTCATCGATTACTTTGGAATTACTGCTTTCCATATGTAGTATTTTACTTTTGTCAATGCTAAACTTCATTTGCCACCTCTCAGCCCATCTGCTCAACCTTTCCAGATCCTCTTGCAGCAGCGTACTGTCATTAGTGCCCTTAAAAACCCTGCCAACCTTTGTATCGTCTGCAAACTTGGACATTAAGCTTGATATACCATCATCAATATCATTTATAAATACAGAAAACAATAATGGACCCAACACTGAGCCCTGAGGGACTCCACTAATAACATTAGTCCACGATGAGCAGTGTCCATTGATTACCACTCTCTGTCTTCTTCCCCTCAACCACCCCTTTATCCACAGCAGCAATTTGCCTCCAATGCCACACTGCTCCAATTTGTGCAGCAGTCTTCCATGTGCAACAGTATCAAAAGCCTTTCTAAGATCCAAGTATATAATATCAAAGTTATTCCGTGCATCCAGTTCTTTTGTGACTGCATCATATTATCCAATCAAATTGGTCAGGCAAGACTTCCCCTTAATCCTTGTTGAACACAGAACAGGAGTAAGCTCTGAGCATGATTTTTGTTTAAAAAAAATCAAACTGATCAACAACCAAAGTTAATAAATTTAATTGATTAATTGACAATATTACACTAAGCTACTACATTCCTAAATGCAGTGTTATGTATTACACTATCAAGTTCAAGATATCAGTTACACTATACTGTTACGATCACAGTTGTAAATTAGCTATATCCTTATTAAAAAGTTAAATTTCTTAGCTAAAAACAAAAAATATATAGCTAAAAATCAATTAAAACCTTTGAGGTACTTATTTATCACAATTAAATCATTTCTACTATTCCACTGCACTTCTAGTTAGGTCTTACGATATTTGCGCTAAAACACTGACACAATATTGGTATGAAAAAGGTTTTAATTTACAAAATCACTAGGTAAATTTATAACAACCAACAAACGTGACTAAGACTATTAAACTCTTATTCACACACAATTTAATATGTTAATTAATCAAAAATGCGCTAAAATTTTCTAAATAGCTTATCGGACGGGCTCAAAATTCTGTAACCACATGTGCAATTTCAAAAAGAAACATCATCACATTTCACACATCCATTTGCTCTAAAAGTTTGTCGTGTTCTTCTTCTTGAATTTATTTAAGCTATCAACTTCCACAACAACAGACGGAAGTTTGTTCCAGCAATCAAGTACCTGCTGGCTAATGACAAATTTCCACACATCTATTCTACAACTAATTCCAAACAACAGATGGCAATCCATAAGGATGAAGCAATTTGAATTTGAATTTATGACCTCTCAGGTTTGTAAATACTAGCAATTCAGGTCAACTCATACATAAGTTCGTGTTTTGGCATTCTTAAGTCTGCTTCTGTCTCTGGAAAGACCAAAATGTTCCCAAAATGTAAACAGAACAAATTTCCAAATCATTTCCATATCTGCATCAAAATATAACTCTGCAATTTTTACCACTTTGGAATATCGGATTTATTTAAAGTTTTATTATTATTATTATTTATTATCATTTTTATTTTTTTATTTAATTATTATATATATTTTTCTTTTTTTTTTGCTGATGCTTGTGTAAGCTTGTTTCCTTATATCATTTGTCACTATTAATACTAATATTAGATCCAAATTCATATATATATAGTTATTACCCAGTTGTTAACAAAAACAAAGTACAAATAAAACCAGTAGCTTTCGGAACGCGTGTCCCTTTATCAACTGCTCCCTTCATCAGCATTAGAAACCCAGATCTTGTTTAAAAGTATATCTTGAAATGTATACTTCCCATCTCACTGTACTTTGCAGATTTGGTCCTCTGCCCCTCCAAGCAACCTGAAAACTTTCCTCAGTATTGAATACTGGCTCTTAAGATGGCAGAACAGGATCTCGAATCACCCATTTACTATCCCTAAAGCCATCCTACTTTCCAATCTCAATATTCCTCCCTAGAAGGCGCCTCCATAGCCAGGTGGGCAGAAGCAGCAGTGTGTAGCACGCGCTTCTTGAATAGACGGGGGTTCGAGCCCGTGACCATCAAATACGGAGGATGCGGAAAGGTCAGGGAATGACCATCGCATATCCCCGAAGGAATATGGCCTTAGTTGCTAATGCTCCTAAAAACCAAACAACAACAACCTCCCTGGAAACAGACAATTAACACAAGAAACATTTTCACATTATCCCAACTGTTAACAGGAAGATTATATGCTCCCAGCATCGGCAGCTTATTTCACTCTCATCGAGAAGCCCCAGAAACGTTGAAACAAGACATCCTCTTCAAAGCAACTTAAAACACTTGGACAGCCTAAGCCACTTTGTTTCAGCAAACACGATAGATCTCTTTAATCAACTAAGAAATGAACTGTAAAAGCTCTTTAACGACAATGCCTACAGGTTGCAGGTCTTTGCCGACTCCTATCGTCTTGTCCACCTTTGGTGCACAGCCACTCGGCTCAAAACTGCATTTAATTTTGATCTCTTTTAACTATATCTTCTCATTATTTAAAATGTCAAAATTTGAAACATTCTAATATAAAACCATAATTACACACGTATTTCAAAATTTTGTATTCAACTTTTCAGGGTGAACATCCCATGGATTTTGTAACCTTTTGCTCAAGGGAGCCGCTTCGCACCTTGGAATGAAACTCACACCCTTCTAGCCAGTGGCTGTCCCAGGGTGTCTCCTCAACAGAGAAATAAATTGATAATAATAATAAGGATAGGTCCCTTGGTTGCTCCAAGGGAGCAACCAAAGAAGGTCGGAGTGGCAGCTAAGGCAGATTGTGGTGCCATCTGGCATCACTCCAGAGAACTACCACTGGGCATAAGCCGAATCTAAACAGGTCCACCTCCATAGATGGATGATGTCGCAGAGAAATATTAACCATACCGCATCGAGTGTGGCGCAGGATAAAGTCACTTGCGTTCAAGCCTTAGTCAGAGGGGTCGGTTCGAAAAATCAGACGGGCTCCTGAGGAAGACAGTGGAGCGAGTGGCGCTGTCCCACGTACGGCTACCACAAGAGAAGGGCAAGACCATCCAGACCAACCAACTGGAAGTGCTTCCTGCGCAAGTGACCACCCAGGAAGGAAGAAAACGCCAACGCATGAAGGGGAGCATCGAAATGAATGCGTACATCATGCAAGCATACTACGAAATAATGAAGCTGGAGACTGATATGACAACTTGCAGGGTGAGACTACATACAAAGTGGCTGGAATGATTGCCGGATATTCAGGTCACCGAACAGCGAATAGCGGACCAGAGAAGGACCATCGTCATGAAGAACCTCATAGCACCTGCAATCTTGGAAAAAATCAAGCAGGATGTGAGCAATCAACTACAAAGATAAAAAAAATACGGAACCAGAGGAGGAAGAACATACCACCACCGAACCAGAGGAGAAAGGGAAAGAGAAAGAAGAAATACAACCTACAGCAGTTGAAGCGGAAAGAGACGAGGCCATGATATCCAGAATAAGAAGGCCCTAAGAGAATTAGCATTACCATTAGTAGAGGCATATGATGCAAGAAAGCAAGCTTATGCAGCATCAGCCAAAAAAAAAAAAAAAGCTCCCATTTCACCCCTACCTTCGTTACAAATACCTGTCCAGCTCAGCCTTAAATTTACTTAGGCTATCAACTTCCACAACAAAGGATGGACGTCTGTTCCACCAACCACCCGCTGGCTAAAGGCAAGCTTCCGCATGTCTATCCTAAATCTGTCTTTCCTCAATTTGAATTTATGCCCTCTCAAATGATTATTATGAGCAAGAGGAAGAATCCCATCAGCATTGAGCATGCTCAAACCATTCAAGGATTTATACACCTCAATCAGATCTCGCAGGTGCCTACTCTGAAAGGAATGAACCCCACAAAGACTCACGTAACAGCGAAGCAGAGACCGAATAGAACCTTTGTGGAGAGTCACAGACCACCTGAATTGGCACATAATACCGCATTACCTCGGCAGCAATAGTGCTACATGGGAGACCATCCACACAACTGTATATTGTGCTGCGGTAGCAGCCACGAGGATTAATGGAAGAGAAGCGAGAGACCAGCAGCAGCAGAAGAACCAAAAACAGAAGGAACCACCAGTTGAGAAAGAAGACTTCGGCAGAAGATAGAAGAATCGAGAGTCAAGATAGGCCAATTGAGCCAGTACCAACGAGCCAATACGAGTAAGAAATTAAATGGAAAAGTGAAGAGCATTCTCAAGAGAGATGGCGTCCACAGCAAACATGAGACAAAAAATTAGAGAATAGGAGAGTGCTTGGACACATTGAAGTAGAACCTCTTTGCACTCGGCAAGAGACTATGTCGATACAAAGAGAGCTCCCAGAGAAAAATAAACAACTAAATCTTCGATGAGAAACAAAGAGGCTTCTACAGGAATCTCGGAGAAGACTGGAAAGAAGGGAAAGGAGACCACCAGAGAAGAAGATATATGATGTGTTCTGGGAAAACATATGGAGCAGGGAAGTAAGACATAACAGCCAAGCCATCTGGATAGGATTAGAACACAAGAAAACCAAGGACGTACAAGAAATGAGAGGGTGGGAGATTCGGGAAGGAGAAGTAAAACAGACGATCAAGAACACTCACCACTGGCGAACTCCAGGAATAGATAACGTCCACAGCTACTGGTACAAGAAGCTCACTTGCACATACAAGCACCTGGCAGAGCAGTTGACCTGGATGATAAGGCACCCAGAAACAATCCCGAAGTTTCTCACTCAAGGAATCACATCTCTGAAGCCTAAAAAGACGAACATACAAGAAACCCGGCGAAATATAGGCTAATCACCTCCCTCCCCACCATGTACAGGATCCTAACCAGCTGCATAACCACGATGATATCAGACCACTTATTTATTTATTATTATATTTGTCTTTGGTGGCCCCTAGACATTTGTCCAAATCCACCTAATATTCTTGATTTTATTATCCTTGTACAGGATACCTAGCCACCAGAGAGCAGTCATCACCTAGGATAACTGCTACCTGATGCTCGTCCTTATGAACTTGGAGAAAGCAACTTCAAAAGGCGAACTGTACTGTCTGTGCTGACCGCACAAAATTCCCACACCCTCTGGTGGAAGTGCTAGACCAGAGGGCGCCAACAATCCCACCCCCAAGCCGCCCAAGCCTGAGAGAGAGAAAAAAAAAAAACCTCTACCCCCCACCCCCACCCAAATCTCACTCTGGCAATTTATCCCGCACTATGTTAATTTCACAGTGCCAGCAAACAAAAAAAAAAAAAAAAAAAAGTAATAATAAACTAAATAAATAAATTTAAAAAAAAAAACCGATAATAGGATGGCGGGAGAGAGAGAAAATGATAAATAAATAAAAAAAAATTCTATACAGTAAACATCTATTAGTTTACAAATATCCAGGCTGATAACTGTCTTCTTTTTAGAAACACCGAAATAGCAAACCTTTGAAAAGCAGCAAACTTATTATAATGTGACAAGTAGTTATTTTCAATTCCATATCTCAAATCACTAATTACATTCTTTAATTGAGCTCTGTAATTCTCATACAACAAACAATCATACAATACATGGCACCAAGTTTCTTCAACACCACATACACAGTAAGGGTTTGATTTTAATCCAAAATAATAAATTTACTATTCAAAGAACCATGCCCTGTTAATAAAAAAGAAGTCTCCATACTAGGAAAAAACCACTTGTTCAGTTTAAAACATGAAAAAGAAACATTTGGAATAAAATGTCTGGTGACTGCACCAGTAATACTATCCGTCCATCTGGCTTGCCAGATTTCCATTAGCTTCGCATTTATTCTTTTCTTTTCAACCTTAGCATCAGTGTTAAGGTCACACACAATGTTTAAACACGTGAAATTATTACGCTTCCTAATATGGTAACAGAAAGCTCTATATATTATAAAAGGGTCTAACGGCATGTGACCCACTAATACCTGCAGGGCATTTGTTGACACTGTTCTGCAAACCCTCTGAATTGCCAACAGCATTATTCTTTGCACAGAGTTTAACTTGGCTTTAAACTTAACCTTATTCACACAAGTTACCAACACTGATGATACATAAGTCACCATTGGCAGAAAAACTGCCGTATAATAAAGATTTAAAACTGATCTACATAACCCCCACTCTGACCTAGATATCCGTATTACTGCTGCACTAAAACGCTTAATTTTGTTCATCAAATAATTCAGATGTGGTACTAAAGTTAACCTACCATCTAATAAAACACCCAGATACTTAATTTGGGTAACAAATTTAATTTGCTTACAATTTAACAAAACTTTTGGTGGTCGATTGATATCAAGGTGCCCTTTAACTAACATCGTGACTGTTTTTTCTTCTGAAACTGTTAATTTATTTACAGTAGCCCATGATGTTAGACTCTGAAGAACCATTGCAGCCTTCTCTTCAATATCCCTTCTTGAGTTATCAGGCACACAGATAAGCAGATCATCCGCAAATGCTATTTTATGGAAAACTGTTTGTCTCAATTTAAGCCATTGGTTCAGAACCAAATTCCAAAATAGGGGACCCAACACGGATCTTTGTGGGCATCCCCTAGACACTAATTTTCTATAAGTTAAATGCGGTGCCCTTACAATTATCTGCCTTGAAGTTAAATAGCTTGTTACAACCCGGTATATTTTCCATGGACAATGGAGCTGTCTTAACGACAGCTCGTGCCAGACTGAATCAAAAGCTCCTGCAAAGTCAATGAACATATTTACTGTCTGCATTTTTAACGTAAAGCACTAAATCATTAATCGCGTCCTCAGTAGATTTGGATTTTCTAAAACCATATATTGAAATGGCAACTCAATGTGGTGTAAATTCATGAATTCACTTAATCGCTGGAAAATTAATCTCTCAAACAACTTGCCTAGGTTAGCTAACAGCGATATTGGTCGAAAGCTCCTGGGGCTTGTTTTTTCTTTACCTAGTTTTTGCAACAATTTCAGAAGGGCACATTTCCAGAAAACAGGAAATGTGCCTTCCAATAGACATTTGTTATGCATATTAAGCAGAACTGGGGGGTATATGTCTAACAATTTACTGATACTGTTATTCTCAATTAAATCAATCCCCGGAGTCTTATCAACATTTATCTGTTTACTGACTACAAGTAACTCTTCTGCTGTAAAAAGAGAGATATTCTCATCATTGACATAATCTCTATTATCTGCTCTTATCTCACCCTGTTCAAGAGTATCGTTACTTACACAATCCTCGGGAAACAGTTTGTCTATGACAACTTTAATAGTTGTCTCTCAACTAACTGTTTCCCTACCATCTACTATTACTGTGTGAAATACATCCTGCTCTTATCTTTTTAGTAATGGTCAACTTATACAGTAGTCCCCAAGGATTACTGTTTCCTGCAGTTCTTACCAAATTCTGCCATGATCTTAACTTATGCTGATAAATAGCCCTATGATATTCCCTAATTTTACACCTATATATTTCCTTATAATAGTTAGCCTCTTCTATATCACGAGACCTCTGTCTTTGAAATTGCTTCCTGGCCGAAAAAACATCTCGCCTTAAAATTTTCAGTTGTTCAGACCACCATGGCACTTGCTTATCTGTGGCTTTCCTACGCCTAACTGCATACTTCAAAGCTTCAAAAAGTACACTTTGAATATAAAATGCATATTCTGTGGCATTCATAGTGTTCAGAGCCAGATATTTATCATTACCAAAAACCAATTGCGAGGAATCATTAAATTTTTCCCAATTTATCTTTTTATATGCAAACCTCATTTGCTCATTGATTTTAATATAATAAGTCTTACTCTATACCCCCACATTTATATGAAATAATATAGCCCGATGGTCACTGTTTGTTGCGTTCTCATCAACAGCCCAGTGACACACCCTCTTTACAAAATCTGGTGAAGCCAGTGTCAAATAAATGTTCGATTGTCCATGTACATTGCTAAAATTATACGGTTGTTGCGATTCATTAAGTACAACTAAATTATTTGATATTATAAAATCCTCCATACACATTCCCCTGTTATCAGTCATACCACTGAACCACATACTGGATTTAGCATTTATGTCAAAAGCTAATAATACATTGCCATAACCTATTTGTGCCAATGCACCTTCCATACATGAAATGAAATATTCAATATTATCTGTTGGAGAACAATACAATGACAATAAATAAAATGAAATGTCAGGCATAAAAACATGAATGCAAACAATGTCTTGATTGCACAACCCTGATACCACAGTTATATTTAAATTCCATTCTTTTGCTGAGGGGGGCCATGTTTATGCTTACAGTTAACACAATTTGGATGTTGGTCCCTGTGCTGACAGTCAGCATAAACATGGCCCCCCTCAGCGCAATGACCACATGACACTGTTTTAGTATTAGTATTAGTATTAGTAACGGCCGTATGGTGCAAAAAAGCCTATGGCTTATGCTGCACCAGCCAAAAAAAAAAAAATAAATAAATAAAAAAAAAAAAAAAAAAAAAAAATCCGAACAAAACAATGATATAAACAAAAATTAAATAAATAAATAAATAATAATAATTAATAAATAAATAAAAATAATAAAATGAAATAAAAAATAAATAAAAAGGAAATTAATCCTATCATCCTATGCGCTTCCCTTACCCGAAAGTACTATCCAGATGACCTTTGAATTTCCCCAAACTGTCGACCTCTACCACCCATGAAGGCAACTTATTCCAGTAATTTATAACTCGCTGGCTAAAATAAAACTTCCTGCAGTCCAATCTAAACATTTCCCCCCGTAACTTGAATTTATGTCCCCTAGTTCTAGCATCATTTATAATCTTGAAAATTTTGTCCTCATTCATTTTACTGATGCCTCTCAGAGCCTTAAACACCTCAATCAAATCTCCTCTAAGGTGTCTAGTTTCCAAACTCTGCAACCCACATATTCGAAGTCTTTCTTCATAAGGACGCCCTTTTGCCGATCTCACCAGGCGAGTTACCCTTCTCTGCACCCTTTCAAGAAGCTCGATGTCTTTCTTTAGGTGCGGTCTCCATACTTGAACACAGTATTCCAAGTGTGGTCTAACATAAGCCTTATATAATGGGATTATCACGTCCCTATCTCTACTTGCAAAAGTTCGATAGATCATCGATAGGACCCCATGGGCCTTCCTTGCAATCTATTTACAATGCTCAGAGAATTTCATGTCTGACCGTATCGTAATACCCAAGTCCCTTTCCTCCAGTACTGGGTTTAGTTGAACTCCACCAAGTGAATAAGTTATTTTGGGATTACTGTTTCCCAGGTGTAATACCTTACACTTTGTTGGATTAAAGCACAGCTGCCATTTTTCTGACCATTCCTGAAGTCTATCTAGGTCTCTCTGAAGAAGCTCAGCTTGACAGTGATCATTAACTACTCTACCAATTTTAACGTCATCTGCAAATTTAGACATCACGCCCTCTATCCCTTCATCAATGTCGTTTATGAAAATTAAAAACAACAGTGGTCCTAATACTGATCCTTGGGGAACCCCACTTCTTACATCAACCCAATCTGAGGAATAGCCATTTATCACAACCCTCTGCCTCCTGCCCTGAAGCCATCCTTCTATCCATCTAAGGATTTTCCCAGTGATTCCAACCTGTTCTAGCTTATAAAGCAACCGCTCATGTGGGACTGAGTCAAAAGCTTTGCTGAAATCTAAATAAACAATGTCGAAATTATTCCCTAAATCCAGCTCGTGAGTGACCCTTTCGAAATAGCGAACCAGATTTGTTAAACATGATTTTCCCTTTACAAAACCATGCTGAGTATCCTTGAGAATTTCAATTCGATCCAAATGATCCTGAATTCCACCCTTGATCATTGCCTCCATGATTTTCCCTACTACTGAAGTCAGACTGACAGGTCGATAATTTCCCACTTCACTTTTAGAGCCACCCTTATGTATGGGAGATACATTTGCACTTTTCCAATCCAAGGGAATCTCCCCAGAGTCTAGTGATGCTCGCATAACCAGCCTCAGTGGTTCAATGCACTCGCTTGCCGCCTCTCTCAAGATTATAGGGTATATTCCATCAACTCCAGGAGCCTTACTGGTCTGTAGGCTTGAAAGTTTTTTCATTAAATAATCTTGCGAAATTTCAATATCATTAATTACATATTTTTTAACTTCGCTTGAATGACTACAGTACTGGGCAGAGTGGCCATATCCCAAACATTTAAAACATTTGGTCACAACTGTAAATTTTCTAAACTTATAGGAGGAAAACCCCAAAAATATTCTGTCTCTCAGAAACAAACATTTTAACAACTTTGGGGCAACCCCAATAACCCAGTTAGTCAAATTTAACTTGTTTCCACTATTAAATCTAAATACAACTCCATTCTTTACCTCTTCGAGATCGTAACCATAGTCCTTCAAATTCTTTACATATAAGTCCTCAACTATTTCATCCCTCGTAATATCCTTAGGTATATCATACACCAGTATGGAAGGATTATTTGTTTTCAACTTATCATAATTAATACCCTTACTAATTAAAGTCTCTGAACCTATTATTTTGTTGAAATCGTCTTTATTGTCTGTTTCTATCAAAACACCTTTATTTCGTATTGTTCGCAGGTTTCTCACTTTAATTTCCTTAAAATCATCCTTTAAGGCATTTAATACCACTTCTTTGACCTCCTGACTACTCGTAAACTGTGCATTAACATCTGCCCTTAATATTAAAGTGTTCACCTGTTTCTGCTTATTACTTCCTCCTCCCCTACCCCCAGATCTATTACCAATTTTACTGTCTTCATTACCATCACTTATATTTTCTTTAACTACACTACTGTATGTTTTAACCTTAACGCAAATTTGCTGTTCTTCCTGAGCAGGAGGAAATGGTTGGCCCCTCACAATTTCATCAAAAAGAGCAACTCTAACTTCCATCTCTTCTAATTTTGCTTTTAGTCTTTCATTATCAATCAGCACAACTGTTGCAATAACTTCAATGTCAACCCACTTATCTAATATGAAGTTTGATGCCGTCTTTGTTATTTTGCTCGACTCACTTGTAGTGTAATTTACTACTTGCTTCTTTAACTTGGTGATTAACTCATACACAGTTGACACGTCAAAACATAACCTCTGTCCTTGAATATTTGATACAATGATGTCACTTTCACGAACATTGGTTCCTGTACTTCTTCTTGCAATATCTCCATATAAACTATCGAAATCACCATCTACGTTAAGATCTGTAAAATCGTCAAACCCAACCTCAGCCAAACCTTGAATATCAACATCTAGTTCATCACTTATTTGCACTCCCTGTTCAGTTGTCACACTTGTAATTTCTCCAACTACTTCTACTTGATCAGCATTTTGCTGGGCAACATCACTTTTTCCTTGCAAACCATCCAAATTTGACACCGAATTCACAACTTTAGTACTTTTTCTCTTCAGACTTCTTAATTTGTTCTGAATTCAACCTGGGAACTCTAGAGGGTAGAGGGGGAAAAGCAGAAACCTCATCACCCCTCCCCCAGTTTGTAATAATTTTCTCGTCGACTTCCCCTTCATACTGCAGTGTAGGGGAAAATAATATCCGAAGTAATCGCATATAATGCAGGCAAGAAGATCGATTCTATTAACTTATCAACTTTAGTAATAAACACTAAGTACAAATCAGTCGTCAGTAACTTGATACTGCGTTATTGCTTTTTTTTTTTTTCACTGAATTAGATTGCACTTTCACCAGGTTAAGGAAATAACTATTTGATTAGTAAATAACTGTGATTAAATATTAATATAACTTTGAAAACACAACTAATCCACCAGCTAACCAGACATCACTGGATAAAATAGCCATCACAAAGGAACGCCTTACTGAGGTCATCAACAGTCTTCCGAACAAGTCTACCACTGGCCCGGATGGCTTCCCTATTTTCATGATAAAAATATGCAGTGTATATATCATTGACCTCTTGCTTGATGCATTCAATTCCGTCCTCGTAACAGGAGTTTACCCTGCTATCTGGAACACATATTATGTTTCTCCCGTTCCAAAAAAGTCTAACCCAAAATCGGCTAATGACTACAGACCAATTTGCGTAGGATGCACTTTCCTCAAAATCTTGGAAAAAGCCATACTTCCTGCTCTCACCCATCACATGTTCAGCCACAAACCTCCATACCTCCATAGTGTTCTACCTGGACGTTCCACGATCACCAACCTCTTGGACACACTGTTCAGAATTGAAAGTACCTTAAGCAACAAAGAGCAACTGGATATTGTGTTCCTCGACATTAAGGCGGCCTTTGACAATCTGTCCACCCATGCATTAGGTACCATACTGTGCAACTACTTCAAAATCTCTGGCAACATTCTAGTTCTCCTTAGGAAACTCCTTCAGTCCAGGACCCTATGGATCAGAAATCAAAACCATAATCACCACATTCTCTGCTCCAGAGGGCTCCTCCAAGGGGGCGTTCTCTCTGCCGCTCTCTTCGCCGCATCTTTACAACCCTTTCTATCAAACTGTACTAATTTTACCACCTACGCAGATGATATGAACTGGAAAACTACCTTCATGCGATTGGGGCCTCCATTAAAAAAGAGAAAACTGCACAACTCTCTATCACCAAGAAGAAAAATACCAACGATGTGAACATCATTACAGCGAACTCTCCAGTTAAAAAAGTCACCCAACATAAAGATTTGGGTATCATCTGGGACAAAGACCTCACCTTCTTGCCTCACTTTAATGCCCCTCGAACGAAAAATATTCGGCTTTATGGGCAGTAGTAGCAGTAGTAGTGGCATGTGATGCAAGAAAGCAAGTGTATGAGCTTATGCAGCATCAGCCAAAGAAAAAAAAAAAAAAATCACACCATTCCCTCCAAATGCCTGTCCAGTTCCTCCTTAAATTTATTTAACCTATCAACTTCCACAACGACAGATGGAAGTTTGTTCCGGCAATTAACCACCCGCTGGCTAATGGCAAATTTCCGCACATCTATTCTACATCTGTCTTTTCTTAATTTGAATTTATGCCCCCTTAGGTTCGTAATCTGAACAAGTGGAAGGATCCCATTAGAATCCAGCGTGCTGAACCCATTCAAGGCCTTCTACACCTCAATCAGATCACCGCGCAGGTGTCTAGTCTCCAGCCACTGCAATTTGCAGAACTTAAGCCTCTCTTGATAAGAGGATCCCTTCATTCCCCTCACCAATCTTGTTGCCCTTCTCTGTACACGCTCAAGGAAATCTACATCCTTCCTAAAATGAGGCCTCCAGACCTGTACGCAGTACTCAAGGCGTGGCCTGACCACTGCCTTATACAGAGGGATAATCACCTCCTTATCCCTGCTAACAAAATTCCTATATATCATTGACAAAACCCCATGACCTGCCCTGGCAGCCTGTCTGCATTGCTCAGAAAACTTCATATCTGCCTGCACAATTACTCCCAGGTCTTTTTCATTTTCTACCACCTTAAGTGTAGTACCACACAGTTGGTACGTTTCTCTGGGATTACGTCTACCCATATGCAGTACTTTGCATTTGTCAAGGTTAAACTTCAGTTGCCACTTCTTAGCCCATCTGCCCAAATTATCCAGATCCTGTTGTAGCAGCACACTGCCATCACTGTCATTAACAACCCTGCCAACCTTTGTATCATCTGCAAACTTCGACATTAAGCCTGATATACCTTCATCAATATCATTGATAAATATACAAAACAACAGTGGACCTAACACCGAACCCTGTGGGACCCCACTAATAACATTAGTCCAAGAAGAACAGCACCCATTGATTACCACCCTCTGTCTTCTCCCACTTAACCATCCTTTTATCCATTGTAGCAACTTACCCTTAATACCATTCTGCTCCAATTTGTACAATAGTCTTCCATGCGCAACAGTATCAAAAGCTTTCCTGAAATCCAAATATATGATATCAAAATTATTTTTTGCATCCAGTTCCTTTGTAACCACATCATAATATCCTATCAAATTTTTCAGACAAGACTTTCCCTTAACAAACCCATGCTGTGTCTGAATTATTGCTGCAGTCTTGTCTAGATGATCCTGCAATGCATCTTTAACCAGTGACTCCATTATTTTACCCGGAACAGAAGTTAAACTAACTGGTCTGTAATTACTCGTGTCACCCTTCGAACCTCCTTTGTGAATTGGGGATACATTTGCACATCTCCAGTCCGTGGTGAGGTAGTGACGAAACACTTCTACTATGGCTGCGTTAGTTTTGCTGTGGTGGAGATTTGTTCTGCGGTGGAGTAAAACGCGTGATGCTAGTAAATGTGGAGGTTCAGTTCAGTTTAAGGTGTTGGGAGGATGAGGCTGAAGGACGGTTTGCTAATTTCGTTTAAGCTATTTGCATTGGCAAGCCGTGGTTAGTCGTTCTTTAATTCAGGCAGAATGTCTGTGTGGGGGGCGGTTGGGGTTATTTCCATTGAAGGGACGGTAGTCCCGAGCATTATTTCATAACTACGTGGAAATTTAGAATAATTCGGGTTTATTAGGTGATTGTTGCTCGCGTACAGAATATATTTAAAAATAATCATCGATATTAAAATAAATAGTAGTTCGAAGATTTTATAGGGATTAGTGATGAATTTTTCGCAGGTTAGCGCTCGCGAAACAAAATGATCAGCCATTTGGGTCAGTGAAATGAGATCATCATCATCATCATTTTCTGTGGAAACTTAAATATAAAGAACTGTCATCTGGCAGCATTTATTCCTGGCATCGGCAAATATTCTTGAAGGTGCCCTCCTGGATAGCGCAATTGGTAGAAATGCGATCGTGAAAATACCGTGTGGAAACACCACAGTTTGTATTCCGTTCCTGACCGCTGGATTTTAAATCACGTTTTTCAAAACGGGGCCATTTAAATCGGTTTTAGCCGAGTTCAACATGTAGACACGTATGGTATTGTATGTTATGTAGGACGGTGAGGTAGTCGCAAAATTAGCTGGAGGTATACTCGTGAATGTTATGAAAAGCAGAGGGTATGCTGTGCATATCAGGGTTATTAATCGAATTAACTTCGGTCGCATAGAATACAACGAGTGTTTTTAAACATAATATTCTGTATTTTGGTAACCAGCATGTGAAAATCTTCTGAGAGTCAAAGAAATTCAATTTTTAGCGCATCACTTGGCAATCAGCATCGAACTATACAACATTTTAGGCGTGTCCAGTAATGTTTGTTATACTTGCCGTTGAACGACCGAGAAATGGTAAAAGTTTCCACTTTCCTAGTATGAAAAGATATCCACTTCTTTGTCTCTCAACGTACCTTTCGCATAAACAACATTCTCTGAGATGTGCCACCGTAATCGTAGTACTAATCGGGTTTTTTTTTTTTTTTTTTTTTGGTTTTTTTAAATCATTATGTGAACCCCAAACACGAGAGGTATTAGAACCTATAGTGCTTTAGTACCGTCCTTGGATTGGAGTGGAGGTCGAGAAGACGAAAGAACATATTTGTTGACATTGCACTTGAACTTCTGTAGATTGTAATTTTCAGGAAATACGTATGAAGGAAGGTTGTTCCAGAAAACAACAGGCAGTTGAATGAATAAATGAGGAAGATGAAAAGTTGGTTCTGTGGGTTTGAAGTTGGACAGTAAATGGATGTTGGCTGGTGGCGGCACGTGTTCGGACTGTTTTGAAAGAGAGAGCGGGAATTATAGAAGCCAATTCAGAAGAACAGTGCCCATGGAAGTATCTGTAGAAGAGGCATGCAGCAGAAACAGTACGTCTATAGGACAGCGAGTGGAAAGACTCTGTTAGAGATGAATCATTAATTAACCTAACTGCCCTCTTCTGAATGGAATCAAGAAGCCTGAGAGAGGTTTTGGGGACACCACCCCAGATGTGGGAACAATATTCCATGGCAGGGCGGATTTGCGATTTATACAGAGTGAGCAGCTGTTTGGAAGAAAAGTAACGCCGAGAGCGAAAGAGAAAACCAAGTTTTTTAGATGCAGAGGAAGCAATATTTGTAATGTGCTTGTGCCAAGAGAGATTAGAAGTCAGGGTAATCCCCAAAAGAGATTTATTATTTTGCCTAGAAATCGGAGTGTCACTAAAGATAAGCATAGCAGCAGAAGAATCCTTTTTGCGAGATATAAGACAAGATTGAGTTTTAGAAGGGTTGAAATCAACTAAGTTGCCTTTGCCACACTGGAGAATTACCTGGAAATTGGCATTTAAGGAATTGGTAGCAGATTTTAGAGAAGTTGAAGCTGATTGAGCAGGATAAGGTTTCTCAAAATGGAAAGTGGAATGCAATGTGCTATCATCGGCAAAACTATGGATAGGATTTCCAGTCAATGGAAGAAAGACATTAACACACAAGAGGAAAAGTTAAGATTGAAAGAGAGGAAGTCAAAGAGCTCCAAGTAATTAGTTGGAGTTAGGAGTACAGTAGAGACAACAGATAAATTTGACACAATGAGGTAGAGAGATTTTAAGCCAGAGATTTTAAGCCATCGAAAAGAGGAGATTCCAAATTACGAAGTCTGACAGGGAATATCAGAACGGACATATGCACAAGTACCACCTTCGAGGCGAAAGGAATCATTTGGGCAACTGAGATGAGCAGTACTTGAATCAGCTGATAACTGAGATTCTGTCAGAAAACGTACATGGGGTTTTGGCAGACTGAGATTAGAATTGAGTTTGTTTTAGAGTTTTATAGCGCATTAGCATCTAAGGCTATATGCGTGCGCCAAGTCAAAGAGATGTAGAATATAAAACTATCAAATTAAAATTGTT
Organism: Mastigoproctus giganteus; assembly: GCF_048544385.1. Taxonomy (NCBI): domain Eukaryota; kingdom Metazoa; phylum Arthropoda; class Arachnida; order Uropygi; family Thelyphonidae; genus Mastigoproctus; species Mastigoproctus giganteus. The sequence continues at coordinate 14,356,496 of NC_143577.1, forward strand.
TATATAATATTATTGTAAAAGAATATACGATATAAAACGTGCATAGAGCATAAAACGATAAAAATATTCTAGATAGAATTATGTAGGTTAATAAGTTGTAAAAACTTAAAAATAGCTGACACGTTGTCATTGTCCGATAAAACCTGTCTGAGTGTATAAGGTTCAGACAGATGGCTAAAACATAAACGGCGGTCATTATAAAAGGACGGACATTCAATTAAAATATGACGGACTGTTAAAACGGTGTCACAATTTCTACATATAGGACGAGATCGTCTACCCTCAGCAGATATTAGAATTGAGATCACGTATATTTGTGAAATGAACCTGAAGACAAATAAGGCTCCTAGAGCTGAAGGCATATACCCAGTAATTTTGAGGGAGGCAGACAGAGTGTGTTGAACCATTCAGGTTAATTACGATAGCCTCTTTGGACTTGAGTGAGGGTCCTGTGGAGTGGAGTAATGCCAATATATAAAGTCAGTTCTAAGAGTTAAGTCGGTAACTGAAGTCGCTGACTTCAGTGTATAGAAAATATTAGAGTCAATGATTAAGAGTGCAATCCAGGAATATTTAAATCGAAATGACATTCTGAAGGCCTCAGAAATGTGATGTGAAGATTGGGGGAAACAATGATCAGTACCAAGCAGTGCTCCTTTAGGTTGACTTGAACAGATTTCAAGAATGGCCAAAAAGAATTTTGAAATATCTAATATAAACTCTGTTTCTCAACCACAGCTGACAGTCAATTCATCTAATGATGTACAGCACGCTGCCCGAAAGTAAACGTCATGTGATCTAGCCTTCTGTTGCTCTCTAAGGGTTTATATTTGTGACCCTTAAGTCTTGTTTCTCCTACCATTGAAAATAGATCCTTCGTTCATTATAAAGAATCTTATATACCTGAGCCAGATCTCTCCTCTCCAGGATATCTAGGTGCCATTAATCACTTTCTAAGCCCTTTTTCAAAATACCCTGATTCTCTTCGTTAACAGCCTTCCCACCTTTACATCATCAGCATTTTTGACGATTTCCCCTGCAGTTCCTTATCAATGTTGATAAAGTAGCCCAACACCGATCCCTGCTCGACTGGACCACACTGATTAATGTCTATTGATGACTACGAATGTCTATCTTTTAACCATCCCCTAATTCAACGATGGATCTTACCAGTAAACCTAATTTTCACCCGTTTAAATAATGTTTTTGAGAAACCATATCAAAAGCTTTAGTGAAGTCAAGGTAAACAATGTCAAAGTTGTTTCTTGCATCCAACTGTTTTTTTAACTTTGTCATATCGATGAACTAGATTGGTCAAGCAAGACTTCCCCCTTAACCAACCGAAAAACAGATACCATTCCACAGAATCATATTATTTTTCCACTGTTGATAGAACCCCGAATATTACATATTATCTTGAAGTGCTTTCAATTCAACAGATCCATTGATTTGTAGGGTCGAAATGCGACCTCTCGTAATATATCAGTTCTCATTAAACCCTTAATGTTTGCAATTAACTTGAACTGGGGTTTCTAAATTCTCGGCATTTTTTAATCTTCGGGAACGGGAAATTGCGGTTGCCGACAATTCTGGAGAATTCCCGAAAATTTTATTTTATTCATTAAATATTTGCCATATTTTTGATAAGAATTTTTTTCCTTATTCTAGTCATAAAACACTATAATAATGAACTGCACATTGTGGTGTAATAGAAAAAAACTAAAATTTAAGGAGAATTCGATATTAAAAAATAAGACGCATTGATGAATGTAAATAAAAAGAAATCCGAAATAAACACTAATACACAAACTGATACTCATTCATCTCACTTCTTAAAGATGAAAATATCACAGATTACAGAATAGTTTAGGGCTAAAGCCTCGGGTTACGTAAGGGGTTAATTAATGTACATTAATTTGTACAAATTAATGTACAAATACTTAAATAGCTATGAATTGGCATCATTAAGTATGTCTCATATTGTCAACACGATCACAACGAGTTGCCACGGTATTGCCCTACTTCCAATATGTAACACCACCATAGGAGACGATTATTGCTACTTATCCTTACGGGACACCTTCTCCATAGGAGAAGACTATTGTTACTTATACTTACTGGACACCACCACTAAGCAAAGCCGTACCGACGGTGAGGCGAACGAGGCTCTTGCATCAGGTTAAAAGCTGAAAGAAGCCCCAAAAGTAAGATTAAATAATTGCCAAAGTTGCCATCATTAACAGTAGGATGCAATGTTTCATTCTTCCCTCAGGTACTAAAATGGCTCGGCACGGCCCTGCCCATACGGTACCGTTTCGAAGCTTATTGGCTCTACATCAGTTAGGTGGGCAGGTACCCAGGTACGCCATCAGACATCTCTCATATGTGAAGTTATACTTCGCAACTGAATTGTCATCATTGCAAAACCAGGGTACCAGCACACCCACCCACCGATAAGACCCCAATAAGCTCCGAAACAGTGCGGTATGGGTGTTGGCATCCACTGAGAATAACTAACAACAATTATATGGCGAAGCGTTACTTATTCGAGGTAATGCAATACCACGCCAACTCGTTTTGAAGGAATTCGCAATATGTTATATACAGGGGATCCTCGTTGACCTAGCAAATTTGGTTCCAGAAAATTCCACTTAAAACGGAGACCATATTTTCGTAATGTTTATTATTTAAATAAACGAAACTAGGCATATTTTAAGAATTTAAGATTCTGAAGCCAGACAAATCTTAAAGAAGACTACGGTAGTAGTGTGAAAGCATCATTTCTTCTGTATCTCAATTTGCTCTCATCCTTCACAACGAGTTGCCATATATTGCACTACCTACCTTGAATAAGTAACGCTTCACTAATAGAGAAGTCTATCGTTGCCTATTCTCGGTGGGCGCCAGCACCCACACGGCACCGTTTCAAAGCTAGTTGATTTTTCATCGGCGGGTGGGCAGGTAACCCGGTATCGCAAGTGAAGGGTCTCTTATTCGAAGTAGTGCAATAAATGGGCAGCTCGTGAAGGATGAGTAGATGTGCTGTATCCACCGATATTGTGTAGTAATGGTTCTTATGTACTTGTACATATTAAAAAATGGCCGAATGAACTGAAAAATGGGAAAATTATTTTATTAGACATTTTGTATTATAAAATAAGATTGTTCTCACAAAAAAATATACAAGTGGTTGGTCAATTTTCTCAAGGAAAAAAGCTTTAATTTTCAAATTTTCGTAACTGCGAGAACTCGGATACCGGGGACCCCTGTACTTAATGATGCCAATTCATAACTACTTAAGTAGTTGGCTACGTACAGAAATAATGCAATTGCACTAACTTGTACGCGACGAAAATATCTTCTTTCATTGGATTGGCTCTCCTTTTGCCGTTGAAATGGAAATCTCTCTTCCTAACTGTGTTTTTTGATCCCCTTCTATTTCCCAGGGTTCCGAATTTTCCATTTCTTTGTTCGTATTATTTTTTCCTTCAGACTCTTCTATCAAAGTACACTTTTCTTTGAAAATTTGTTTCATTATCGATTTCGCAAATCGCATAATTTCATTTTAATTTGCGATTGCAATAAAAAAAAAATCATTATTAACTTCATTTAAGGCTGAACCGTGGATTATGGGTACACCGGGTTACAAGCATGGCCAAATTCTGGACGGATTCAAGCAAAAGAAATGTTTTTTTTTTAATCGGCTCATTTTTGGCTAGTGAAAAAAGGCCAAAGTAGTTTACGCCAGTAATTCGGGACAGATTAAAGTATATAACCTATTTGGATTGCTTAAATATTTAATAAGGGACACTTAATGAATTTATCTCTACGTTTAAAAAGCTGCTGTTTGACCTCATTTAAAAATCTTAATACTTAAAATAGAATTTTGATTTTCCAAATTACGAAACATGAATGTAAGAATTCCTTCTTTTCTAAGTAGATTTACTATCTGATTACTTCAACTGCGAGTCGCACTGGTTTTCAGCAGTTTAATGTATCTTCGGCGATTTTTGGATATCCGTCCTCCCATAGATAAGAGAGCTTTAATTCATGTAAAGCAATTTTTATCGTTGTTAAAATCCTTAAAAATCTCTCACTTTGTAATTAAATGGCAACTACAGTATATTTAAATAAAAATTAAGCATTTTAAAATAAATTACGGAACAGGCTGAATATTACAAAAACAAAAATATGGCCTTAGTTGCTAATGCTCCTAAAAACCAAATATCCAACAAACAAACTAACTTGAATGTACGTTTGAAACAATTCATCCACTCCCACTCAATAATTAAATGTTGACTCCTTGAGAATGCGCATCGCTTTGTTTACAAAACCCTACAGTAGCCTCTGTTTCCAATAAACAGGCATGCAAGGACTTAAACACCGAAATTAAATGGCTAGGGAGACTAGATTCTTAACAACAGATGATTTAGAGGCTGGTGCAACCTGTGCCAAGATTTCCAAGTGATGAAAGGATTGTAGGAGTCTCAGTTATTTCGAAAGTCTTAGTCATTAGTCTGTATTTTTAATGCTGAGAACATGAAGGTAGAAGGATGCTATAATTCATAATTTAAAAACATTTAATGACATCTATTTTATGATTACAGACAAATGTTTAAGAACGAATGACAACAGTTGAAAAGTAAATTTTAAAATAATTTGAAAATGTACATGGAAAATATGAAGCATTAAACCAGCTGCTGATTAAACATAAAAACAAACAAAATTCGTACAAATTAGTCCGATGTGACAGACTAAGAGAGAAATTTCTATTAGTCTATGGATAGCAAGGAAATAAATAGATTATTCCTGAAGGAAATTAAGTAAACACGATCGCAATTTATTATTCAACTTCTTTAGTGAATGAAGGTAAAAATTATTTCTATAACGAATTATTGATTAAGAGAATAATTAATTGTCGAACGAAAACAAAGACTGAAACTAGCGTCATAAAATTTAATTTGGCTTTCACTAGTAATTAAAAGGTCAAAGGTTACTGCTTTGTGTCACAAATATCCCATTAATTAATTGAATTTTAAAATTACATTCCCTTAAATTATTCAACATCAATGACAGTTTTATATGAACAGTTCGGGAATATTTATGCATTTCACTTACCTAAAACACACTTTCTCAGCACTCAATACATTTGTCATAAGAGAAATACGTGACTCTAAAATGTTCTGTTGTCATAACAACGATCATTTCCAAAATAAACATTCATTTTCCTATTCTACTGGTGTTTTTTATTTTCGATTAATGGATGTTAAACATATAAATTAATTGATTTCTCAATTAAAAATATCTATTAATTAACATTAAATTTGCATATAAAATAAAGAATAGCACTGAACAGAAGGAAGTGTGAAAGATGCCTTAGAGATATTAGAAATGAAAAAGATGAAATTAAAATAATTACTTCCGGTTATAATATCCCGGCATGCCTTTGAACTAGTATGTAAAAGTAGTAGTAGTAGTAGTAGTAGTAGTGGCACTTGATGCAAGAAAGCAAGTATAGGAGCTTATGCAGCATCAGCCAAAAAAAAAAAAAAAAAAAAATCACACCATACCCTCCAAATGCCTGTCCAGTTCCTCCTTAAATTTATTTAACCTATCAACTTCCACAACGACAGATGGAAATTTGTTCCAGCAATTAACCACCCGCTGGCTAAAGGCAAATTTCCGCACATCTATTCTACATCTATCCTTTCTTAATTTGAACTTATGTCCCCGTAGGTTCGTATTCTGAACAAGTGGGAGGATCCCATCAGAATTCAGCGTGCTCAACCCATTCAAGGCCTTATAGACCTCAATCAGATCACCGCGCAGGTGCCTAGTCTCCAGCCACTGCAATTTGCAGAACTTAAGCCTCTCTTGGTAAGAGGATCCCTTCATTCCCCTCACCAATCGTGTTGCTCTTCTCTGTACACGCTCAAGCAAATCTACATCCTTCCTAAAATGAGGCCTCCAGACCTGTACGCAGTACTCAAGGCGTGGCCTGACCATTGCCTTATACAGAGGGACAATCACCTCCCTTTCCCTGCTAGCAAAATTCCTATTTATCATTGACAAAACCCCATGACCTGCCCTGGCAGCCTGTCTGCATTGCTCAGAAAACTTCATATCTGACTGCACAATTACTCCCAGGTCTTTTTCATTTTCTACCACCTTAAGTGTAGTACCACACAGTTGGTACGTTTCTCTGGGGTTACTTCTACCCATATGCAGTACTTTGCATTTGTCAAGGTTAAACTTCAGTTGCCACTTCTTAGCCCATCTGCCCAAATTATCTAGATCCTGTTGCAGTAGCACACTGCCATTACTGTCATTAACAACCCTGCCAACCTTTGTGTCATCTGCAAACTTCGACATTAAGCCTGATATACCTTCTTCAATATCATTGATAAATATACAAAACAACAGTGGACCCAACACCGAACCCTGTGGGACTCCACTAATAACATTAGTCCACGAAGAGCAGCACCCATTGATTACCACCCTCTGTCTTCTCCCACTTAACCATCCTTTTATCCATTGTAGCAACTTACCCTTAATACCATTCTGCTCCAATTTGTACAGTAGTCGTCCATGCGCAACAGTGTCAAAAGCTTTCCTGAAATCCAAGTATATGATATCAAAATTATTTTTTGCATCCAGTTCCTTTGTGACCACATCATAATAACCAATCAAATTTGTCAGACAAGACTTTCCCTTAACAAACCCATGCTGTGTCTGAATTATTGCTGCAGTCTTGTCTAGATGATCCTGCAATGCATCTTTAACCAGTGACTCCGTTATTTTACCCGGAACAGAAGTTAAACTAACTGGTCTGTAATTACCCGTGTCACCCTTCGAACCTCCTTTGTGAATTGGGGATACATTTGCACATCTCCAGTCCGTGGGAACCTCCCCTGAATCCAAGGATGCTCTCATAATTATGGCTAAGGGTTTGCTTAGTTGCTTTGCCGCCTCCTTTAATATAACTGGATAGATCCCATCCACCCCAGGTGCCTTTCTTATGTTTAACTTCAACAATTTCTCTTCCACTTTGCTCTCAGTTATTACAAAATCATTAAGTATCCTGCTACAATTTGATAACCTTCTTCCATTTTCAAACTGTAATAATTCCTCACGTGTGAATGTGGATGCAAAATACTCATTCAGTTTGTCTGCTATCTGAGCAGGATCATCAACAGTCGAACCATCGATGTCAAGTGGACCAATCATATTCATCCCCTTCCTTTTAGAGTTTATATAAGTAAAGAAATCCTTGCTGTTTTTCTTTGCATCTTTTGCCAAAGATTTCTCGTAATCCGCCTTTGCCTGCCGAACCTCCTTTGTGACCTGATTACAGACTAGCTTATATCTGCCATAGGCTTCTGCGTCGCCGGATAATTTATATGCATCCCATGCATTTTTCTTCTCTGTCACGAGTCTCATTAGTTCATTTGATAACCATTTAGGCCTAAATCTTGAACAATATTTCTTCATCGGTATGAAAAGTCTAGTAGCTTCCAGGATTAATTCCTTGAATGCTTCCCACTTAGAATTTACTGTTTGTAACATCGTCAGTTGATCCCACTGTACAGAATTTAAAAACTGTCTGAGACCACTGTACTCCCCTTTATGGAAGCAAAAACCCTTTCCTTTACCCCTGACGGTAGTTACCTGGTTGTTACACTGGTAACAACCAGGTTATTACCAGTTGATACACTGGTTGTTAGTGAATTTTATAATTAATGATTTATTTTTGTATTTAATTTAAAAAATAGATCAATTCTTATATCATATTTTGTAGCTCTTTATTATATTGAGCATATTCTTAAAAACTTCTGACTTTTTCGAGAAGTTATCTTTGAAATAAAAAATAAAAAATAAACCATTTATATAATATTCTTACATTAAGTGCAAGTGATTAAATGTCACGTGATTGGAGAATTAATTTTCATCTAGGGATGTTTCAATGAATAAAGAAATGTGACTGATTTAAAGTGTTATCTCTTGAAACTTTGTACAACTTTCGCAAGGCAATTTAAGGAGAGTTCTTCTTACCTTTTCCTTTGACTAGAGAGATGAAGATCGGTGGACATATAAGCATCCAAAATAGTGATGCATTCTTGAACGCATCCCGAAGCTGATCCACATAAAGTGGATCAGAGTCAGTTTGGTGTGACATAAGCACTGGGAAAGCAAAAGTAAGAGTAGGAGTGCGTTATAGGCCTAATGACTAATTTGTCTGACAAATTTGATAGGATATTATGCTGTGGTTACAAAGGAACTGGATGCAAAAAATAATTTTGATATCAAATACGGTACTTGGATTTTAGGAAAGCTTTTGACACTGTTGCGCATGGAACACTATTGTACAAATTGGAGCAGAATGGTATTAAGGGTAAGTTGCTACAATGGATAAAAGGACGGTTAAGTGCGAGAAGACAGATGGTGGTAATCAATGGGTGCTGCTCTTCGTGGACTAATGTTATTAGTGGAGTCCCACAGGGTTCGGTGTTGGGTCCATCATTCTTTTTTATATTTATCAATGATATTGATGAAGGTATATCGGGCTTAATTTCGAAGTTTGCAGATGATACAAAGGTTGGCAGGGTTGTTAATGACAGTAATGGCAGTGTGCTACTGCAACAGGATCTAGAAAATTTGGGCAGATGGGCTAAGAAGTGGCAACTGAAGTTTAACCTAGACAAAATACTGCATAGGGGTAGCAATAACCGAAGCGAAACGTACCAACTGTGTGGTACTACACTTACGGTGGTAGAAAGTGAAAAAGACCTGGCGGTAATTGTGCAGTCAGATATGAGGTTTTCTGAGCAGTGCAGACAGGCTGCCAGGGCAGGTCATGGGTTTTTGTCAATGATATATAGGAATTTTGCTAGCAGGGAGAAGGAGGTGATTGTCCCTCTGTATAAGGCAATGGTCAGGCCACGCCGTAAGTACTGCGTACAGGTCTGGAGGCCTCATTTTAGAAAGGATGTAGATTTTAGGAAGGATGTAGATTTACTGGAGCGTGTACAGAGAAGAAGGGCAACAAGATTGGTGAGGGGAATGAAGGGATCCTCTTATCAAGAGAGGCTTAAGTTCTGCAAATTGCAGTGGCTGGAGACTAGGCACATGCGCGGTGATCTGATTGAGGTGTATAAGGCCTTGAACGGGTTAAGCACGCTGAATTCTGATGGGATCCTTCCACTTGTTCAGATTAGGAACCTACGGGGGCATAAATTCAAATTAAGAAAGGACAGATGTAGAATAGATGTGCGGAAATTTGCCTTTAGCCAGCGGGTGGTTGACAGCTGGAACAAACTTCCATCTGTCGTTGTGGAAGTTGATAGATTGAATAAATTTAAGGAGGAACTGGACAGGCATTTGGAGGGAATGGTGTGATTTTTTTTTTTTTTTTTTTTTTTTTTTTGGCTGATGCAGCTAAGCTCATACACTTGCTTTCTTGCATCACATGCCACTACTACTACTACTACTAAAGCCTTGAGCCATGTGCCTGCCTCTGCTCATCCTTGCAAACACTCCTGAGAAGCGAAGGGCGGGGGGATGTTTCGACTTAGTAGATCAAATGTGCCTCACACGCAGTGTAAATATCTTGTGTGCTGCTATCGCAATCAGCTACATCAGCTCATTGGAGGAATCACATAATCAGTTCTTTGATCTTTAGCTAATCTACACTTTCGATGTGACAAATTTGGTGTCGGGAGCTCTAATATTGTCACAGAACACAGTTACATCTCCAAAGGACCGGCGCAGCGACGCTTGAAATACTATTAGAAGGAAAACACGCGGCTGTGTCCTTCGTTCACCACGGCCCATGCAACTCAACGATGCATACCAGAGAGAGTTGGGTGAATCAAGTGGTGCCCTCTAGCGGTAATAAAGTAGCAGTAGCCGATTTTACTGCTTGTTGGCTGGTAGTCAGTTTTGGAGCCTCTAGCGGTTCAAATATTAATTACTTTATTATTATTATTATTATTATTATTATTATTATTATTATTATTATCTATATGGTGAAAGGAAACCTGAGGAGCCATGTCCAGTGAGGAGGTAGGTAGCATAGAGTCCTGGTGAAAACCAGACAGGTGTGATACATATATACATGTGTCTTTTACGTATAAAACACTTGGCTTACTCCGTCATATCTCTACATAGGAAAGCGTGCGCGGAGGTTGGCGAGGGACAAAGCGAGAAGGGGGCGAAGCCCCCTAGTATATATTATGAAGCTTCTTTTTTGAAAAATAATAATCATGAAAATCAAATTACAATAATAAAATTATTCTAATCATAACAATTGGTGAAAAATATATTGTAAATGTTATTATTGCTTTCTAAAAAAAATTCAAAATTAACTTAAATTACTTCGGAATTTAATTAAAATTATTAATTTGAATTTCAATTCATCTACTTGGATTTTAAATACGCTATAATGAATTATGATATTTAAGAATATTATCAAAATTGGGTCGGGTGCGTTTATCGGTTAAATAATAATTCAGTTACTTTGTTTCGAACCGAGACCACCTAAACAGACACCAAGCTGGAGCAACTGTTCCCATATGCCTTATACATCTACAATTCCAACAAACAGCTTATTCAGAACATGCTTGGTTTTGGGAGACTTCCCAGGGGCATTGGTCCATGCCAACCAGCGCTTCCACGGGTGGCGAGTAAAGGAACGGGCCTCAATGCGGGCTTGCTGGGAATAAACAATCGCGGACAATGGTACTTGGCATTCATCACCAGGAAGTGATGGAGGAGACTGTGGCAGGTCTACAGTATCTCTGTGAAAAGCCTCATAATGCCTATGACGATGGATGTGACATGGCGAGGGTTGTCCGCCATCAAATAAGCCAACAACCAGCTCGATGCTCGGGCAGCAACAACGTTCTTCGTGACCAGAGGAAGAGCACAGAATTGGCAACGGTGGAATGGAAAAGCATCGGATGGAGGATCAGAAGTCTGAGAAAAGGCTGCTACACCCAACCGCATAGAGGGTCATTGCTGGTAACGAAGGCAGTGGGAAACCACCAAGTAACTCTATCTATCCTCAGTAGCTCCATGACGTCAGAATACATGGTGTCAATGGAGCCGTGAACCTGCCTGAGGGCAGAGACCTTGAAGAAAATTTTGAAATGTTATATCGTAAAGCGTTTAAAATCAGACACTCTCGTGGATTGAGGACTTTAGAGAAATAAACCAAGTGGTTGCACAGTTTTAGAGAAGCACATTTCAATGAATATTAAACACCAACAAGTGAACACATTGATATCTGGAATATTTATGCAAATAACACTTCAGCTTGTTCAATGTAAATATAAGTATAAAAAATATAGTCGCACCAAATGTTTTTATATACCTCACGAAATAATTATAACAAAAATATCATTTCATCGGCCATCTGGCTGAGAGGTACAAATATAGACGTAAAGTGTCAGATTTAATAATATTCACTGTATATTATTTTAAAAAGAATTAGGCATTTAAAAGTATATTGAGAATTTAAGAATTTTTCTCCTTACCCCAATGGCTCACATCTGGTGAGTATGGGCGTGACACACACACCCAGGTTTCTGTCATCATTCTTCTATTTCTTGGGGATTCCCTTCTGGAGCAATATGGCCTCAGTTGCTAATGCTCCTGAAAACCAAAATAACAATAACAATAAAACGATTCCCTTCTATTTCTGACTGTATTCTGATTCTGGGTACGAATCAGCACCACGGGAAGGTGGACCAGTTCCCCAGTAGAACTCGTACTGTTTCAATTCGAGATTCTGACACATCTGATGTTGCTAAAAGGTGGGTCAGATTCCCCCAATCCAGAGAAAAAGTTCTAGTGGTGTTATAAAAAAAACACTGTATCCGGGTCCAGGAGGGGGAGTAACAAGAACACTCTGGAGTCGAGTCCAGATGAAGAAAAAAATCTGCCAACTCTATCAGAAAGTTCCTTAGAAACAATTCTTAAGTAATCTAAAATTCTTGGCTAAATGCCTAAGAGTATGAAGGAGTTTGTTTATGAGTGCACACACACGTGAAGTGTGTATATCGGTGCCTTCTGGTTGGTGGTATCCGCCGAGAATAAGTAACAACAATTCTTTTCTATACTTGAAGCGTGACTTATTCGAAATAGTGAAATACCATGGAAACTCGTTGTGAAGATATTCACAATATGAGTTATAATTGAAAGTACGTTGGTAGTAGAAATGATGTGTGTGCATTACTCACCCACGCATAAACAAACTCCTTCAGTTCGTAAGTACACCAAAATCCTGATATTATTGTGAGTTCCTGGATATCTGAATTCGGTTTTTCGTTGGACCAAAAACGCCTTTGGCAAACCCCTGAATTTTCCTGTCCTGGAGAAAGTGACACTAATATATCTTCAGTTATCTTCCTCTCGCTGTCATAAACGCTACATTCATACAGTATATGGGCCCCCGGTTCCTTCTTGATCCATACAAACACAAATCCGTGTCAAGTAATCCCAACGCAAACAATTTGGCATTATGACACGTGTCCACTTATTTATTTATTTATTTATACACATTTGTCACGCACAGATCCTAAATAACTCTAAGAACGCTAGGAGTTACAGAAAATACGAAACAGTAATAATCAATACAAAACTAGAATTAAAATACATACAAAAATTGCATTAAGAAACAGAGTAAGGAGCAAATTCTTATCGAAAGATGGATTAAGAGAAAAATCAATATTGTAGTTATTCAATACCTGAAGGAAAAGAAACAGAGGACTACCAAGTAAGTAGCATATATTTGATTATTACTGTATGAAACAGTATTGTATCCAGGAGTGAAGGAAATAGGTATAGGGAATGTACAAGTGTTAGGAGTTAATTAGGGAATAAGATAAGAGGAATGAATCTTGTTTTCTTTTATATAATTGTCGAATCAGAGTGAAAGGAAACTGCAATAAGAATAATACTTCGTTCACAGCCAACCGGAAACAGCCCTCATTCTTCCAATCACTTCCAGGACATCCTACCAACATCAGGCCCCAGTTATTAAGAAGACAGTGATTAGCCCTTCACTCCTCAATCCAGAGAAATGCTGCTTCGCAGCATCCATTTTTCCTTGGGAAGCCCTAAACCAATGTGATCCACAGCTCGGGCTGCACTTTCTTACCTGCTGGCTGCAGTCTATTGCTCGAACTGCAGCATCAAAAACACTTTCAATCTCCTGTCGAAGCAAAGCATGGTGGACCCAAGATCTCAGCGTTAAATTTCGGAATAAATAACGACTAAATGCAAAATGGAAAGCAAAATCAGACCCACTAGACAGAATTGCATACTCAAGAGCCCGCGCCCAGTTCAATAGAAACAAATCTGAAGCCATTAAAGCCTACATCGACAAAACAATCAAGATCGGGAAGGCACCGTTTAAGGCAAGGAATGATGAATTCCCTCAACAACTTAATCCAATTGAATGGCTAGACTACATCACAGGATATTTAAGCCAAAGTCAGCGTCAGACCTTAAGAGCATTCATAACAGTTGTCAGCGAGATGTCCTTGCTTCCATCATCACAAAAAGAGAGCTTCTCCAGGCCATCAATGATATCCCACCAACGTCTTGCACTGGATATGATGGAGTCCCACAATTCATTCTTAAGAGCGTTAGTGTTTTCATCATTGATGCACTCCTAGGTATCTTCAATGGAATCCTCAAAACGCAAAGTTTCCCAACAGCCTGGAATCAATATATTGTCCGACAAATCCCAAAGACACAAGGAGCGACATCAATTTCACAATTCAGGCCAATAATGAAAGCCCCAAAGTCACGGAGAAGTGCCTTCTTCCCATCCTAACCAACCAGGTTCTGCCATGTGAATCACCGTACATTCACTATGCCTTGAAACGCAAGTCCACCATTACAAACCTATTGCAAACCACCAACACCATTCTGTGGGTTCTACAAGATAGGGCTGAGATGGCAATTGTTTATCTGGATATCCAGTCTGCATTCGACAGCATAGATATCCAGCCCCTCCTGCAAATTTGTGAGGATGGATACCAGATAAAAGGCAATATACTGGAATTCTTGAAGTCGCTACTTACGACCAGGGTCCTTCACTTGACTGTGAATAAAACAATCTTTCACAAGGAAAGTTTGTGTAGGTGTACCCCAGGGCGGAGTTCTCTCAGGGCTCCACTTTACGGCTGCCATCCACCCATTCTTGTGTCAGCAAACAGAATTTATCAGTTATGCAGACGACATGAAGCTCCTCTATCGGATCAGCGGGACCGCCCGACCTGATTCTGTTTCTGGAAACATTATCAACATCCTCAAGAGTCTGATTACATACTTGGCACAGTTCTCTCTTAAGATAAATCCAAAACAATCTGCACAAATGGTATTTTCCCTCAAATCAAACCCAACGCAACTAAACCTGGAAATCCACGGCACCCCCATCACCCCAGTCATCAAGCACAAAGATCTCTGCGTTATATTCGACCCTAAACTCAGTTTCAAACACCATGTTGCAGACATCCACAACAAGGTCTGCAGAGCAAGATGGCTTGCCAAACAACACCTCCTTCATGTCACAGAGCCTGAGTACACGCTCCAATACATATAGCGGTTTCTACAGCCAGCCATCACCTACGGGTCAGAAATCTGAGCGTCGGCAACCAAAACCACGCTAAAAACCATTGCATCTGATGAGTACTGGCTTCTTCGGTGGGTCCTCTTCAAGCGTAAACTGCCACCACTCATACATACTTCAGATATCACCCAACTTCTAAATTACAGAAAAGTCTCCAAACGGATATTTGCCCTCCGCTTGCTCGTGTCAATTAAAATGATAGCGGGTGAAGTGAATACGCCAAATTTTTGGCAGATGTGCAATTGGAGGATCCCCACAAAACCCTTAAGAGTCCTCCACTCTCTGCAGTCTGTGGCGTTGAGGCTCAGAATAGGGGATAGATTCCTGCCCATGGAGATGCTCCACAACGTCCAGGAGATAGATGTGGACTAGAAAAAGTTCATAGAGGACAAATCGTGCAGAAGACGCATCATCAGGGACCAGCTTTCGTCTTCAACCGAGTGACTGTCATCGTCCTTTCATGTGTCTTCATTTCACACGTTAATATTAATTTTATATGTAAAATATGTAATTATACGTTTAGTGTCCTAATATATGTTTTAAGTGATTCTTCTTGTATAAGTTATTTAATGTTAAACCCCTAGCATTGTCGCTGTTGTGGGTGTTATTGCATCAGGCAATCATGTAACCAATCACTGCCTGCAATAAAGATATTTAAAATACATGAAAGACATCTCTGAGTCAACTTTGTATATTATGATCATTTGCTATCTAGTTCAGTTGTATATTATGTTGTATGTAATAAACTTCATGTTTTATTTTCACTTTCAGTCCTGTTATTCTAAACAGCACGCGCCTTGCTTGCCTAGTTAAGAGTTTGCTCTCCCACAAATTGGGCGAGAGAATCCTGGAAATTGATTAAGGGAAAACAAAAGAAATTAACCTCAGAATCCTGAGAAGCTTCTGTGAGCAGTCAAGGGCCAAGAAAAGTGAAGCCTTGGTAGGTGTGAGGGTGCCTAAAAATCTAAATAAGATATCCAAGGAAAGGTAAAATATATAATAGAAAGAATAAAAAAAAATACAAAGGAAAAAGGATTTTACTCCCCCTCATAGACTATACTAGCAGACGACCCCTACGGCATCCTCTCCTAACCAAGGTTCATCGGCGTAAAAGACTCACCTGGTGCAAAGAGCATGCAAATTGGACGTTAGAAGATTGGAAGAAGGTGTGCTGGTCGGATGAGTCACGTTATTTACTTCACACTGTGGATGGTCGTGTACGGATTTGGCGTCAACAACACGAGGCTCTTCATCCATCGTGCATGGTATCAAAAGTGCAGGCCGGTGGAGGTGGTTGTATGGCGTGGGGCATGTTTTACTGACAGGAACTTGAACCCCTGGTGCATGTGGAACAACGTATCAGTGGTCTCCGCTATCGTCAACGGCTTGCTATACACTTCTTCACGTGTTACACTGTTTCCCGAATGGCGATGGTTTCATCCGAGAATTGTGCCGAGCCATTGGGCACTTGTTGTGCAGGAATGGTTTGGAGAACAGAGTTCTGACTTCCAGCATATCAATTGATTGGCTTCCGAACAACCTCCGATATGAATTCCAGAGAGCACTTGTGGAAGACCATGGAAAGGCATATCAGGTGTCTGGATACACCAATCACCTCCATACCTGCATTGCTGACCTCGTATCCCTCCCGAAATCTCCCGACATCTTGTTGAATCAATGCCACGTCGGATAGCTGCTGTACTGAGGGCAAACGGTGGACCTATGAAGTATTAGGCAGGTGATCATAATTCAGTGACCACTCAGTGTAGTTGGTAATAATAATGATAAGAAGAACACGCAATTTACAGACACAAAAACACGGGTTTATGTATTGAGTTACGGACAATATTAATATAATAATTAATAAAAAGAAAAGAATAATAATAAGAAAGTTAAAAATGCTACGAAACATTAATCCCGAAATTTTATTTCCATTCTTCGGTTTTTATTTGTTGAAAATAGATTGATAACATTTTCATTCAAGTTTGGTGCCGTGTTCAAAACGACACTGTTCGCTCCGCAATTCCTTTGAAAACGAATCAAATCTATCACCACTAGAAACGTGCGAACTAAGCGTTGACTCAACCATTGAGGAGTAAAAAAAAAACGGAATTGTGTAGCGCACAGTTCCGCCTACGGTTAAAATTCAAAGTTGAAACCGATTTCGTGTTTTTATTGAAATGATTATTGTAAACAGAGGATGAGTATACTCCATGAGTGACCTGTTAATGAAAATATTCATTGCGTTGCATCGTTCTTCACAAAATATCATACAACTCCCTCCGTTCACTGTATATTTGGATTTAAAATTCTGGGGGATGATGCAGTTCCGCTGTGCCTACCAACGAGCCGCTCCTGCTTATATCCCTGGTGAATATTGCTGACAGTAATGTCAGCGTGCTACTGCAAAAGGATCTAGAAAAGTTGGCCAGATGGGCTGAGAAGTGGCAACTGAAGTTTTTAACATTGACAAATGCAATTTACTGAATATGGGTAGAAATAACCCCAGAGGAACGTACCAACTGTGTGGTACTACACTTAGGGTGGTAGAAAATGAAAAATGCCTGAGAATAATTGTGCATTCAGATATGAAATTTTCTGAGCAGTGCAGACAAGCTGCCAGAGCAAGTCATAGGGATTGTCAATAGTTATACAGGAACTTTGCTAGTAGGGAAAGGGAGCTGATTATCCCTCTGCGTAAGGCATTGGTCAGGCCACGCCTTGAGCACTGCGCACAGGTCTGGAAGCCCTATTTTAGGAAGGATTTAGAGTTGCTAGACCGGGTACAAAGAAGGGCAGCAAGATTGGCGAGGAGAACTAAGGGGTCCTCTTATCAAGAAACACTTCAGTTCTGCAAATTGCAGTGGCTGCAGACTACGCACCTGCGCGGTGATCTGCTTGAGGTGTATAAGGCCTTAAATTGGTTGAACAAGCTGAATTCTGATGGGATTCTTCCGCTTGCTCAGATTACGAACCTAAGGGTGGCATAAATTTAAATTAACGGAAGACAGATGTAAAACAGATGTGCGGAAATTTGCCTTTAGCCAGCGAGTGATCAATTGTTGGAACAAACTTCCATCTGTAGTTGTGCAAGTTAAAAGATTAAATAAATTCAAGGAAGAAGTGGACAAACGTTTAGAGGGAATGGATGCATGATTTTTTTTCACTAATGCTACGTATAAGCTTGCTTTCTTGCATCAAATGCCTGCACTATTATTACTACTCTTACTGTTACTATTTATCGTGTCATTAGAAACTTGAGGAGGGAGCAGCAGAAGGGACTGTTGCATTTTTCATATTACGCGATACTTGCCCATTACTTTGTAAATCACCTCACAGTGAATCAGTGACGGATTTAGCACTTGAGAGGCCCCAGGCGCAATTCAATTTTGAGACCCCCCTCTAAATATTTTCGGTACCACTATAGTGTGCATTCTACGCGCACGTTTTTACTATAGCATTTGGTTCTATAGTAAAATCATTTACTCTAGATTTGGTGTTGCGGTTTTAATCATTTTGGTTGCGCAATTCTTTCGTACATATTTTAATTAATGTTTAAATGAAAAAATGACACAACTAAGCAGTAATGATAATACGTATTCTACTTCAGATTCACTTAGTTCGCATAGATATTTCATATAATATGTAGGGATATTCGCATAACACTTTACTAACTTCTCATATTAAATTATAGTTTTATTCAGTAACGGTAATAAAGATGAGTGTAAAAATTTAAAATGAAACAATTTTATTTTTTTGAGACCTAAGATTTGAGGCCCCCTCGATTTAAGAGGCCTCGTGCGCCTGTGCGGAAATCCGCCACTGCAGTGAACAGATAAAAAGCATTTATTGCTTCAGATTTAAAATGCGAATGTGTTGTTAATTGCATTGCGTGAAGCACGCAATGCAGTTAAGCTATACGCCAGAGCGGCCTGTACAGGGGCAACGAATTGTGTTACACAGTAAGAGTCATATCTGATTAACACATTTCTTGATTGTGCAGGGAAAATGAAATTTATATATATAATCTTTATCGTATACAAACGTGGTATATACAATAGACCCTTCACAGCAGCAATGCCAGGGGTTTTACCTTGGCTGGTGGACAATAGCCTTGGGGAGACGGGGCCCACATCGAAGTTCGGGCTCATCCCCCAGAGCCAACAATAAAATAGAATCAGTGTCAGATTATTTACAGGATATTCTGCTTTTCACAGTATTTACAATGGAATAATAAAGATATTCAGATTTACATTATGTTATATTAATATTTATATTCATAAAGATATTCTGGACTTTATTTACAACACATTCATAAAGACATCGTGCTTTGAACATTATTTACAATATATTGGGCATTATTATGCTGCCCTTATCAATGTGCACTTTGCCTGGCCAAGATCAGGCTCTTAAGGCTCTCTCTTCGGTACCTCCGATCCTTTACAAACCTACAGAGGTCGCCGTCAATTGAAACGATTGTGGGGAGCATCTCCCTGGGGAGAAAGCGGTTACTGCGTGATAGTAGTAAGCCAAAAAAAAAAAAAAAAAATCTCACCATTCCCTCCAAATGTCTGTCAGTTCCTCCTTAAATTTATTCAACCTATCAACTTCCACAACGACAGATGGAAGTTTGTTCCAGCAATTAACCACCCGCTAGCTAAAGGCAAATTTCCGCACATCTATTCTACATCTGTCCTTTCTTAATTTGAATTTATGCCCCCTTAGGTTCGTATGATGGTCTGTTATAGTGAGCTGTGAGCGTGGGAGCTGACCTCAGTCCGGGTAGAGGGATCCTCCAGCCACACAGTTCCCAGATGCTTGGCTCCGAGACCATTCCGATTGTCATCTTGACAGTGAGAACAAGTCGTTTTTCAAATACAAGATCTGGAAGTCGGGCAAAGTGAAGTGACGTCGCCATCGCAGTTGTCCTTTGCTGGGGTGGACGACGATGTTTTTGCGTGATCCAACGAAGGAGCCAGTATTCGGCGGAGTACACGCGCTTGATGTTGGTAGGGGCCGCGGACCCCCAAATTTCCGAGGCATACAGTACGACGGAGTATACTGAGGTGTATATGTACCGGCGAGTCACATCCAGATCCCTAACGTGGAGCAGTTGTTGTTTTGTGGTCCAGCGCATTTGACAGAATTTTGCTATGAGCTTGTCAATGTGGGGGTTGAAGCTCAGTTCATAGTCGAAGACGACTCCCAAGTCTGTATGCATCTTGACCACTGGGAAGGGAATGCCGTCTAGAGAAGCTGCTTGGATTTCAGTGGGTTGGCGCTTCAGAGAAAAGACAATTTGGGCTGATTTGGCAGGGTTAATGAGGAGGCCAAATTGATGGAGATAGGATCCTAAGTCGTGTAACCTTTCACAGATCTTTTTATTGATGTTTGAGAGATGTTCGCCAGGGTTAATCTGAGTATATATCTTAATATCATCGGCATAGCAGAGTATGTCTTCTCTCTGTTGCACAAACGGAATAATGACTGCGGTGAATAATGCTCTGGAGAGAACTCCGCCATGGGGAACTCCCGCAGTGATCTTTCTCCGGATTGTGTGTTGATCCGCTTTAAGAAGAATGGTTCTGTCAGAGAGCAGGGCTGTGATAAACCACAACATGTCACCTTTTATGTAGAAGTAGTTTTCTAGGAGGTGAATAAGTGAGAGGATACTGATGGAGTCGAAAGCAGCTTTCAGGTCGATGTAGGTGACAGAAAGCTCTGCTTTAGCTTCTAGTGCACTGAGAATGGTGTTGGTTATCGATACTAAATTGGTGACTGTGGATCTACCTGGAATGCCATAGTGAATCTGTGGGGGTTTGTGAGGCATGATGTGATTGATGATGGTGGAAAGTAATGTCTTCTGCATCATACTTTACTAAAGATTGAAGACGAAATTTATGCAAACGTGATAGTTTCCAGAAAATCTGTTCAGCAAGCAGTTTTCCTCAGTTTGAAGTAAAGTCCCACTCATGTGTATAGTTTGAGCAAGAAAAAGAATGAAAGGACTTGTTCAATCAATTCAAAGCCTTAAACACATCACGTTTCTATTTCACTGGCAATGTTTTTCTCTATCAAAACCGAATTTGATATATCCTGCAAATTTTCGGTTTCTACAACTATACTTGCAAGTAAATATTTGCACGAAGGAAAATTTATACTGGATCCATTAGGAAAGGGTAGAGCAGAAAATGCATCGGAGTTGAGCACGATTCAATCCATGTATTTCTAAGTACGATAATGTTCTTTTATTATCCCTCTCTGTGTTGTGTGTGGGTAGATGTAACCCAACATATGATTTATTTATTTGCAGCGGGAGTTATAGTTTTTCTGTTTTGAAAATTATTGTATTATTTCTGTAACGTTTTTCTTTTTCAACGCGTGTACATTATTACACGTCATTATCTTTACTCACTTTTATTTCAATAAACATCCGTAAGATGATAATAATAAAAGAAATAGAAGGCATACTCTTCATTTAGGTTGAAATGCCCAGATATTTGCGTTGATTTCTTGCTGAAGTGATCACGCCTACACCTCTCACTTCATCAGAATCAATTCATTATAATTACAAACTATATACTTATCTTATCTTATTTGTTGGGTAACATTTATTTTCTAGGCAATAGAATTGTGTTAGGAACGCCTCAAGTATCCCCAACCCATCCACTTCAACAGAATAATGTAGGTGCACCGATGTATGATGTTTGGGATGACTATAAAAATAGTATAAAGCAGGTTGGGATGATGTGTATAGATAGACGAAGTGAATTCCACGAAAATGCTGCTATAAAACCTCTTCTACCTCTGTTATACTTTCTCTTACCAAACTTGCTGTCATCAATTTCAACAACCATACCCACACCGCCAATCATACCATTGTCTTTCACACACATATCCACACATACCTCTGTACAAAAACCCCACCAGTCACACACCGTGGTTCAACTAACTCTCATCTCATATATAACAGTTTCACACGGTGTCTTCAAAACCAAAAAATAGGTGAAGAAGCAGCTCAATGATACTTAAATTACTTTCAGAAAACCACGATCCCTTTCGAATAGACCTTTTAACATGATGAGGATTGGCCCCTGACTTTCCACAAATCCATTCAAAACCATCCTTAATCTCCTTTACACACTTGTACTCAGAAGCAATCAAATTGACACTCATACACCATTCAATCACAGCCTTACAACCATTCGTTTGCAAACCATACAAAAATTTCGCATTCACTCGCTCCATTGGGACTAAACAAGGAACAACAACAACAACAAAAAGGAAAATAATAAGTGACGTCAGTAGAGCACGCTACAGCAAAGAGTACTGTGCGTAAAAGGCACAACAAAAAAGCAGAAAACGGCTAACACCACAAGCCAAAGGCAGCACAAAATGTGCTAAAAATGGCGACGAAAAAAGCAAACGCACTCGTGTAAATGATAACTTCGTACTTCCCTCTAAACCAAACTAAAATGACATCCAATGAAACAATCAGAAGCAAAAATTACGCATTCACAGTAATCACCCAATCGCAGAACTCGACTCTACTATATCTACCGTGGACGTGGTTTAATACCCCATCCACTGCTCATAGAAAACCTGTACCCAAATTCTGGAGTATGGCGGCACTAAGAGTTCAACGGACGGAGCAAAGAAGAAGAAAGAAAGAAAGAAAGGGTCCCAACGTGTGCCAGTTGAACACGCCCCAGACCATTACCGACCGACCTCCTTCCTGAACAGTTCCTTGTTGACATGACCGGTGCATAGCTTCGCGCGGTTTCCATCAGATATGCACCCTCCCATCCGGTCGAAATAACTGGAAACGGGAACCATCAGAACAGGAGACTCCTCTCAAATCATCCAAGGTCCAGTGCCGATGTTCTTTCGTCCAGTTGAGGCGTAGAGTCCTGAGTCGTGGTGTTAGCAATGGGACTCTGGTGGGTCGGGGTCCCATAACTTATTGTACCTAACGATCCCCTGATGGTCATGGTGGAAACGTTTCTGGCACCTCTCTCGTTGAAGTCGGCTGGCGGTGATTTGTGCCACTGTCGCTCTCCGGTTAACTGAAACAGCGAGACAGACATCGACGGCCACGTTCATCTACCACCTTTCTCCGCCCACTGCGCTGTCCACGATGAGACGTTATTCCGGAAATGGCGTATTCCCGATACACTCTTGATACTGTCGAACGGGGATAGTGCAATTTCTGTACCACCTCCGCGATAGAGTGACCCATGAGTCGGGCATCTACTATCATCCCTTTTTCAAAATGGTTAACTCACGACGTTTATCCATACTGACATCGAATTACCGTCTACGTGAATGCATGTACCTATATACCTGCCAAGCGGTAAGTTCGGCCACTAGCGAGAGGGGTGACAAGCGTCTCGTTTCCAACATATCCTACGAATTCTCTCCTTTAAGTGTTTATGACGTAATTTTACTCGGAGTATACAGCAAAATACCTTTTATGGAATTCTGCAGCGATAAATTAAAACTAACGTTGATTTTTTGTTATTCCTTTCAGCTACAACTTTCTTGCCTCGGACAGTTCCTCCACCATTGCGACCATTTCCTTCCCTCTTACCTCCACTTTATTGTGACCAACGATTTACAAACGCCACTCGAACATTCTCCAGTTACGGATATCCCGACAACTACTTGGACAACCTTTCGTGTACGTACGTGTTTGTTGGAATGCCAAAGCGCTGCAGGGTCATTTTGGCTTTCAGTGAGTTCCGCATCGAAGCAGATGGAACGAACTGCTTGAAAGATTACCTGGAAGTAAATGGCGTGCGGTATTGTGGACGGCATCTAGGGGGACAAACAAGTAAGCAGTTACTTTACAAAGTTTGCAATGGCTCTTTGTTTTTATATAATTTTTTTCACGTTACTTGCATACATTCGTGCACCATACAATTTATTTCTCCTAACGTCATGTGGTGGTTTTTAAAATCAACAGCTAATTTATTGTTCATCTTTAAATAACACACAGATCAAAGACAAATAGCAAATTACCCTCTCTATCAACGGTATTGTTAGAAGTCCCACGAGGTTCTCCGCTCGGACCTCTTTTATCAATTTTATATAGTACGAAGAACTTTTTTTTTCATACGAACAATTTCACTACTGGAGAATATAGTGTTGTTTTTGTGTGCTTTAGGGACCATCACGTTTTACGGGACCCCTCGCGAAGTGAAGATTTACTTTCATTCTAACGACCGGATCACAGACACAGGATTTCGCGCCACGTATTATTAACTGCCATGTCCATCCGAATGACGTAAGTATTACTTCAGCTTCCACTAATTTAAAATTGATTTTAATATAAAAATGTTTTTATTAAGAACTCTTTATTGTATACACAATGTGTAGGTAAACTATCATTATTATTATTATATCTTCTTTCACTATTTCTCTTCTTGTTCATGATAAGGGAAGGGTAAATGAGAATGCTTTTAAACTCAACATTCCTGAATTCGAATTTTCTCTTTTCCTGGACGAAAAACCAGGATAAAAAACCATGCTACCCTCACCGGAGACCCACTAACTGAGCCACATTGTGAAAAAGGCCCATAAAAATCCCTCACGTATTCGAACGGATGGGACTCAAACTCACTTCTTCTCCACCCGGTGTGAGGAAAACGGCGATTGTACCAACTGTGCTACCCACGTGGGCTCCTTGCCACTGTAAAGTTCTTGGAAACAATATTAGGTCTACCAAGAAGTCGTATAACGACTGTGGCTCCATAGCCGATATGAATACACTTGGCTGTGTTTCATCGCATCCTCACTATACGCTTTTTCTAACAATACTTTCACGTGGAGACTTTTAAAGAACGTACAGAATTTTCACATTGGGTTGTGCACGAAAATGCGATGCGCTGTCTTCCACACTTGAACGTGCACTGCGGCTTCTTGCCACCAACGAAAACATGTCAGAACTTGCATGTCACTCCCGGATTAGCGTAATGAACATAATGTACGCTGGTGTGCAAAACGTAAGGACCAACACTATTTCTAAGGGTTACAACCGCAAAATCTTTACTTAAGGCACTCTTTACTGATGAGAGTAGATTCATTCTCAGCAGCGATTCTGGAAGTCAGCTAATCTGGCGAGAGGTTGGCACACGTATCACCCCGCAAACATCACTGAAAGGGATCGATATGGCGGTCGAGGTGTTCTCGTCTGAGAAGGCGTTATCTTGGATGGAAGTACACAACTCCAGATACTGGAAGGCGGTACTGTAACCGGTGCACGGTATTGTGCTGAAGTAAACCTTCCCCACGTGCGTCTGTTCCGAGGTGCCATTGACCCCGAGTTCGTGTTTATGGATGATAACGCCACGCCCACGCCATCGCACTGCAGCTGTTGATATGCTTTTGGAAAGTGAGGACATTATTCGTATGGATTGGCCTGCCCGTTCCATCGATCTAAATCCCATCGAACACATATGGGACGCTATGGCGAGACGCCTAGCGGCACGTCCACAACTATCAGAAAATGTTCACTAGCTGAAGATGGCGCTGACAGAGGAATGGACGATGTTACCGCAAGAACCTATCAACAACATTGTTCTAAGTATGGACAGGCTGTGCGAAGCCTGCATCGACGTGAGGGGTGGCCGTATCTCCTACTGAGGACCACTTCTTCCCTTTGTTCCATCTTTGGCAGTGATGCATCTGTATCATGGAAGCCAGTGCTATGTTGCCATTTTTGAATAAAGTCCCTCTGTACCCTTTTGTTTCCGTTGTTGTGTACGAGTCGTTTCCTTCATCATTTGTGTACCTCACGAGGTTCCTTTGGCATGCTTTTCCCATATCCAGGCCAGTCCTATGAGAAGCTGCAGGTGAAAACCTGACTGGTCCTTAAAATTTGCACACCAGTATAGTACTTTTCGCCTTCTTCTACTTCTGAGTCTGCGCGGTAGCACAGTGGTATCGACACCGTCCTCCCCACACCGGATGGAAAAGGCCTGGGTTCGAATCCCGTCGATGACGCGAACAACGTTTATGAGATTCCTTCACTCCGTGGCAGAATTATTCAGTCTCATGGGTTTATAGCAAGGTTTTTCCCCAGAATCCGGGGTTTTTAGTCCAGCAATCAGGCAAATTGACCAGAGAACATTGGCAATTTACAGAGACAATAATACCAGTGGTGCTTTATACCTTTATGGGGCGAAAGGCAAAATGGAATTTGGGGGCCCATCTAAAGCAAAAACTAATAAAGAACATTTTCAATTTAATTTTATTATGACAGCAAAACAAACAAGTTATATGACAAAAGAACTAAATATAAAATTTCATCTTCAAGTAAAGTTCATTGACCTTGACAGGTAGGAAATTCAGTTTCCGATAAAAATCCCTTTAAAAAATTAAATAAAAAATAGCAATGAGTTTTTGAAACAGTGATTTTGGGGGCTCCCCTTTCACCGGGCACTAGGCAGATGTCTTTCTTCCTAGGATAACGCGCCACTGTACAATACACACATGGGTAGATGAAATAACTTTCCAGGTGATCCTAATACAATAGTTTCTTCTACTTCTCGGAAATTTATGGTACTTTCGGGAACTTTTCCAATGTATTTGCAGCAAAAATAGAAGATGGATAAAATGTCACCATCTTGCGATGCTGACCTTTAACTCACTGCTACACTGTTTCGTTCTTTCCAGCACTTCGCCCCACAACAGTACTGGAGCCCCCTCACGTTGTTTACCCCATTCGGTCCTGCGATCGCCTGTACAGTTTGAGATACGAAGTCCCGACTTTCCCACTAATTATCCCAACAAAAAGGATTGTCGATATACAATTCGCCGCCTCAGTGACCGCATCTGCTACCTACGACTGACTTTTCTGACCTTCGACATCGAATCGAGCAAAGGTTGCGAGTATGACAATCTAGAAATTGATGGAGAGAAGATATGTGGCAAACTACCTACAGAGACAGTTCGTGAGTATGATCGACTCTCTTAAATAAATAAAAAACTTTGTGTATTCTTTTCAATAGTAATAAGTTATTGAATAACTTACTCTTGTAAATTTTGAAGGTTATAACTTTATAGACCACTTCATATATTTATGTTATCGAAACTTAGCAGCTCAGTTTAATTATATAACGGAATATTTATTACTCTTCTCACCTTCTCAACTTTTAGGTCTCTTTTCTCTTTATATGTATCTGTTTATAAGCGACACCACTTTCACGACTGTTACATAAATATACACGTGAATCGTGCACGGACTGTCTAAAGCTAACAATAATGCATTAAAAATACATTTAATCTACGAATTTCTCTTTTAAATAGGAATTGTATGGAAAAAAATTAATAATAATTAACGGATTTCTATTTGTCCGATTTTAATTAAATTTGGAGAAACTCGACAAATATTTCTCTACGAACCAAATGTAAAATTTCACGGACGTCTGTCCACTGGGAGTCGAATTGTTGCATGCGGACGGACGAACGGAAGGCCTGACAAACGACGAACGTGGTGAAGACGAAAGGCGCTTATGCATATAACGAACCTAAAATGCTGTTACTGACGAGAAGGGTATAGTGTATAGTGTGTTTAGGGTCTAACGGCACCAGGGGTTTCCCCCATCGCCGCGTAGTTTACATTGTAGGTGAACCAGTTTACTGGAAAAGCCAGAGATGTAAAAGTGTATGGACTTGGTATATGTGTGATGCCTTGTACCGTTGTTCATCTGGTCATTTAGCCGCCAGACCTCTACTGAGGCCCGACGTTGCCCCACTTTCGCCCCGTGGAGGCAGACCAGGTATCCACTAGAATATAGTTCACTCTGGCAGGTCCTGCCACCTCATTTCCTGAGATTTCAGTGGCTAGGACCTAAAAAAAATAAAAATAAAAATAAATAAAATAAAAATAAATAAAAATGTGATCACGTTGAGGAGGAAGCGCTACGAGGTCAAAAGAATGGTGGGCGAAATTGATTTTCAGTTGTGGAATTTAGATTGTGTGGGGCGTTCACTAGCGTGCAGGTAGAGTGGGGAGGGAGACTGAAGACTGGGGGGGGGGGAGATAGATAGAAGTATGGAGCCGATAGGGAAGACAACTCCAGTTTACAAAGTACAAAGTACAAAGTATGTTGAGGGTCTAACGGCACCAGGAATTTCTCCCATCTCCGTGAGTGTTCGCTGTATCGAGGGACAGTACTCTGTCAAGACCAGAGATTTAAAAGTGTGTGGATCATGTGTTGTGTAGTACGTTGTGCCCATTGTTCTTCTGGCCTATTGGCCGTCGAGCCCCTGATGAGACCCGACGTTGTCCGTACTATGCCAACGAGGAGGCTGGCCAGGTGTACCTTGAAATTTATTATACTCTGGCAGGTCCCGCCGCCTAATTTCCTGGGATTTCAGCGGCTGGGTCCTATAGAAAAAAAAAAAAAAAAAAAAAAAGATAGATAATCGCGGTGGTATAATTGCAAATTCGCTATTAAGTTAGTATGTGGGGTTTGTTCCCCGAAATTACCATGGGATTGTACGCTAAAATGACAAGTTCTAGAGGCCTAATGGGGCGGGCAATAATTTTGGTGCTAATTTAAATTTGGATGCGTGGGGCTTTCGCGGTGTATAGTCAAAGAGAAGGGTAGGGAGACTGAAGGCTGGGGGGAAGAAAGAGAAGTAAGGAACCGATAGGGTAGATGGCCCCTGCAGTCAGTGGGGCATGCCCATGCCCCACCAGAGGGAAAGGGGGATGGCAGGAGGAGGAGAAGACAGCGAGCCATCTCCCCCCCCCCTGCCAAGGAATAGGAGTGAAAGCAGGCTGGTCAAGGTTGCCAGCCCAGATCGCCATATGGCTAGGTGGCTGCAAAGTGCTGCAATCATTTCTCTGAGCCCTTGCATGGTACTATATGGGAAGGTTTCCGTGGTTGTGTAGACATTCTGCTGGCCTGCACGGCATGGTTGTTTACTGCAGTGGTTGAGGCTGTGGGAGCGTCCTTCTCCTTGTGAAGAGGTCCTGGGCCAGCTGCGCGAATGCCTTGTATGTGTCAACTTCAGTTATGGCGAGGTCTTCTTGATTACGGAGGTTAAGCTGTGTTCTAGTAATGAACCTGCAATAGAGGTCCTCATATAGTGGGCAACTTTACATTAGGTGCTCCCACGTTTCACGTTCACCACAGAGGCAGAACGGTGTATCACTCAGTCCAAATCCTTGTACTTTGTCTCTAATGGCCCCGTGTCCCGTCAGCAGGTAGGTGGTGTAGAGTCCTGGTGATAGCCACGGTGGATAATTCGGGTATACCAGCCGTATGTTGGGTAGAAATTTTCTGGTTATTGCACCTTTGCTGGAGGTCTCCCAGCGGGCCTGCCAAATTTGTTGGAGGTAAGCGGAGAGACGGCTCCTTTCTACTTTGGGATCATTTGACAGATCTATGGTGTAGTCGAGGCATGTTGCCGTTCTGCCTTTGGTCAGTTGATATAGTAGCCCATGCTTAACAATCTCCAGGTCCAGAGGGAGGGATCCCGTTAGAGCCTGGAGTGCGTGGGTACTTACAGTGTTAC
The DNA here is from genome assembly GCF_048544385.1 of Mastigoproctus giganteus. Taxonomy (NCBI): domain Eukaryota; kingdom Metazoa; phylum Arthropoda; class Arachnida; order Uropygi; family Thelyphonidae; genus Mastigoproctus; species Mastigoproctus giganteus. The sequence continues at coordinate 14,385,663 of NC_143577.1, forward strand.
ATGCTCTCGAGATGGTTAAGAGTATGTGTCGCTGTGTAGTCTCCAATTTTTTCCGGTTCACTGCAGTGGTAGCCTTGCGATACCATATTCCAGAAGCATATGTAATCGCTGTCAGGAAAATAGCTTTATAGTAGAGGCTGAGGGTTTTCCGCCTCAAACCCCATTCCTTGCGTGTGATTCGCGCAAAAAGTGCGGAGTATCCTCTAATTTTCTTCCGTAAGTGCACTATATGTGGTGTAAAGCTCAGGTTTTTGCCTAGTACGACTCCAAGGTGCTTTAATTCGGTGGTAAGCTTGATTGTGTTATCTTGTATCTTGATTTGAGGGGGTCGTCTGGTGTCTAGGGCTCCTTTTAATAATATAGATCTTGTCTTCGAGGATGAGATCTTCAAGTTATTGTTGTTAGCCCAGTCCTCTAGAGTTTCTATTGCTCTGTTGGCGGTGTTCTCCAGTTGCGCCCTAGATCCCCCAGGCAGCCTCAGAACCACATCATCCGCATAGGCTAGGGGAACGACGTCGCCGAGTTCCAGGTTCAAAAAGCCATCTAGAACCAAGTTCCATAGGAGTGGGCCCAGGATTGAGCCCTGTGGGCATCCTCTGAATACTTCTCTTGTTACTGAACAATATGGTGCTCTGACTGTCACGAACCTATTCGACAGGTAGGATTTGATGACTTGATACAGATTTGATGGTAGGTTGGCTTTCCGGAGTCGGGCCAGGACGCTTGGCCACCATAAAGTGTCAAACGCCCCAGCAAAGTCTATTGCTATGACCAGAAAGTATTTCTGATCTGAGGTAGTTGCAGCATTTGTAATATTTTCCAGGACATCCAAGGTTGAGCATCCCTTCCTAAATCCATATTGTCGGGGTGACTGCAAGCCGGCTGCAGTGTAGTGGATCCCTATTCTGTTTCTTAATAAGTGCTCAAAGAGCTTGCTCAGGACTGATAACAGTGCTATGGGTCTGTATGACCCCGGAAGGTCCAGTTGTTTGTTGGGACTTTTGGGAATGAGGCACAAGTTTGCAGTTTTCCAGGCCTGGGGGAACAGGCCTTCTTTGAGGCAGTGGTTGTATAGATTAAGAAGCACCTCTGGAATGGTTTCGACGGCTTTCTTGACAATCTCTGGCTCCAAAAGATCAGAACCAGGAGACTTCTTGTTTCTAATCCTCATGGCAGCTGTTTCCAGTTCAAGTTTGGTGAAAGGTTCTTCTGTTGCAGTCGTGTAGTAGGTTTCATTGTCTGCACAGAGGGTTATCTGCTCTGGGGTAGAGGGGGCAAGATGGTCTTGAAACATGGTATCCATGATGTTAATAATTGTTTCCTGCCAGGTCCGGGTATAAGTACCCTGCCGTGTCCTCGTCGCTGGTATGGTCTCACCCCTGGGGAGTTTGTTTGTGGTTACTCTGTATACCACACCCCAGGGGTTATCATTCCCAGTGGTAGAAACAAGGTGTTCCCAACTGCGCATCTTAGGCTGGCGAATGGTTGCCGTGTATAGGTTCCTTGCATCTCGGAAGTTCTGTCTCAGTGCCTCCACTTCCGCTGCCGGCTGGGAGCGCCTTGCCCGCTGGAAGAGTTTCCTTCTCCTTTGCACCTCCTGCCTAAGCCTCTGTAGCTCTGGAGACCACCAGGGTACAGCCCGCGGGGTTGGGTTTTTCTTTTTGATAGAGGTGTTGGCAGCTTCAGTGATGAGACCAGCGACCGTCATCTGGTGCTGATCCGGGCTGAGTCCAATGATGTTCAACGATTGGGCTGCTGTGGTCAGTGTGGCTTGGAAGAGTGGCCAATCCGCCTTCTCTATGGCATATCTTGGCTGTGCCTGCCTCACTGCTTGGTCGCCGACTAAGGGAGCGCTGGAGCTCAAACGTGATGGCCCTGTGGTCCGACGTGGTCCAGCTTTCTTGGACGGTCCACGATGTTAGGTGGCCAGCTGGTAGCCAGAGAGACATCGATTGTGGCCTCCCCCATCGAACTAGAGAACGTTGCCAGATTGTTTGGCCGGTTGAGGACTGTGTACGGACTATTTGCTAAGTAGTCTTCAAGTTGTTGCCCGTTCTGTACTCCACGTCTATCCGTGGTCTCGCTGAACCACGCTGGGGACCTGCAATTCACATCCGCTCCCACGACAATTTTACTGTTTGGGAAGTCTGTCTGGAGGCTCCTCAGATATCTGGTTACTGGTAGTATATCTTCGCCTGGGTGACAGTATAGCGATACCGCATAAAATTCACCCAGGGGCGTGATAATATGGGCACATGCAGCCCAGGATGTGCAGTAGTTGGTTAGTTTTGTTGCCGTTATATTTGGATTCCGAATCAATATGCAGGCCCAGGGTGTTTCTCTGTTATCCTGCACTATCTTATAGGCCAGGGGGTAACCCCTGACCTCCTTGCGATATGCATATGGCTCATGGATGAGGAATATGTCGAGATTTGCCTCGTTCGCCTTCTTTGTGAGCTGTGCCGCTACTATTTTGGACCGTTGTGCGTTCAGTTGTATGAATTTAACCCTGTTGATGTTATAGGATTTAGGGCGTGTGGCCATAATCTAGTCTCATTTGGAAAGTGCTCTTTGCTTTACAGTACACTGGACATTCGTTATCCCTAACTGAGTGCTCTGCTGGTAGTTTATGGAATTTGCAATTTACACAAGTCGGCGGCTTGTCTTTATTCGGACACGTGTTGAAGTCGTGGCCACGTTCTGCACAGTGGCCACAAGTGGGTTGGGTTTGGGCACAGGTATGAGTGGTATGCCCAAACCGGCAACATCTGAAACACTTAGGGACAGCAACGTGTTCCCTAAAGCGGTGACTGCCCCAGTTTATAAACACTCTGTCGGTCTGGCTAAGCGTGACCCAGGCCGCTGGTGACAACTCGACGACCCAGTGGTAAGCATTTCCTGTTCTGGCTTTCGTCTTGAACTTGGGACTCCAGTTTACAGTGGGGCATGCCCATGCCCCACCAGAAGGAAAAGAAAGGGTGGCGAGAAGGGAAGGTGACAGCAGGGCTGTCCCCTCATCCCCCGTCAGGGAAGGGTAGAAAGTAGGCCAGGCAACGGAGCTAGCCTATTCGCCAACAGGGCATACATGTGGGGGTGGCTTCAGTCGGGCGCCAAGGCGTCAGGGCTGCCCCATTTGGTATTCCCAGGAGTGGAGTGAAGATATCTCTGTCCAGGTTTTCAGTCCAGGTCTGTCTGACATTTGTGCAGATCATGCTTGGTCTTTTATTAAGTAGTTACTCGTGGGATCCAGGTCCGTCCTCTGGTCGATATTCAGTAGGATAGGCTTCAGTCACAGTCAGGGTGGACTCCCGAAGGTCCGATTGTAGTCAATGCGTTTGGTTAACAGTTCTCAAATGGAATCGGTGTCCTCCATCGGTCAGTATTTGGGAGAGTGCAGTTCAGGCACAGTCCAGTTTTATCTTGGTTCGTCATTTGCTGTGATTGTTGTTGTATTTATCCTAGTTGTCCTAGGTTTTCCGGCAAAGGAAGAGTCTGGCGTCTTACAAAGAGGCACTGAGCAAAGTTGGTTAGGGCATTGTAGGTTCCCTCGTCCTCCAGTAGGTAGTGCTCCTGATTTTTGGGTTTGAACTGGACTCGTGTGATGAGGTGTCCACGCAGATCTTCGTACAGTTCACACTCGTGTAGCAGGTGGTCCCAGGTCTCGAGGGAGCCACATGCGCAGGCTGGGTTATCTGTCAGTCCAAAGAGGTTTAGCTTGTGGCGGATAGCTCCATGTCCTGTGAGACGGTAGGTTACGTGGAGACCAGGGCAGAGCCATGTCGGATATTTTGGGTACACCTTCTGCAAGTTCGGAAAGAACCTTCGCGTGATGTCTCCTTTGTCAGAAATCGTCCAGCGTTGTTGCCATATCGATGTCAAGTACGTTTGCAGCCTGTATTTCTCAACTTTACAGTTATTAGCCGGGTCCGTAGTGTGGTCCTGGAAGGTTGTGACTTTGCCACGTCTGAGTTGCTGAAGCATGCCATTGCGAGTCACCTCAAGATCAAGAGGGAGAGCGCCCGTGATCACTTGTAGTGCATGAGTAGAGACTGTCTTGCATGCTCGGGTGAGGGTCAATAGGATGGGTCTATGTATGATATCCAGTCGTCTGCGGTTTACCGCTGTTGAGGCTTTGTGGAACCAGACACCGGAGGCGTATGCGATTGCCGGGATAATGGCTGCTTTATAAAGGATCGCAAGTGTGCGCCTTTTCAGGCCCCAGTCGCAACGTGTGACTCTGGCAAGCATGGCAGCGTATTTTTTCATCTTAGCCTGTATATATTTTAGGTGTGGGGTGAAAGACAGATTACGGTCCAGGATAACTGCCGGGTACTTTAGTTCTGTGACTAGCTTAATTGTCCTATTGTTGATTCTTATTTGCGGCGGTCTAGTTGGGGTTAGGTAGCCCTTAAGTAAGATGGATTTAGTCTTGGTGGCCGAAATGGTGAGCCGATGCCTTTCCGTCCATTCTTGCAGTGTGGTTACTGCTGCATTCGGGAGAGTTTCTAGTTGGGCGCTTGAATCTGCAGTAAGGGCTAGGGACAGGTCGTCTGCATAGGCCAATGCCTGTACAACCCCTAAGTCGAGGTAGAGGAACTCGTCCAGTACATAGTTCCACAGGAGGGGGAGCCTAATACTGAGCCCTGGTGGCATCCTCGGTGTATCTGTCGATCTACCTTGCAGTAAGGGGCCTGTACCAGGATCCGTCTGTTTGTTAGGTAGCTTCTTATGCAGCTGAATAGATTTGATGGCAGTTGCCTGCCCTGAGTCTTGCGAGGACGCTCGGCCACCAGAGGGCATCGAACGCCCCCGCAAAGTCTATAGAGATGAGGAGAAAGTATTTTTGTCGGCAGCTCTCCGCAATGTTAAGGATACATTCCAGTGCGTCGAGGGTTGAGTTTCCAGGTTTACCCCCAAAGGGGTGATGATATGGGCACAGGCTGCCAGGAAAGGCAGTAATGTGGTATTTTGGTGACAGTGAGATCAGAGTTTCTGACCAGAAACGATCTTATAAGTCAACGGATACCCTCCGACTGCCTTACTATGCGAATATGGCTCTTGAAGAAAGAGGATATCGAGATTCTCCTCATCTGCCTTTTTCCTCAACTGCGCTGCAACTGCTTTAGCTCGTTGGGCATTAATTTGTGCAAATTTTACAGTGGTAGTATTAAATGGTTTAAGGTAAGTTCCCATAATCGAGCCTTAGTTGGCATGTGCTCTTAGCTTTTATGTAGACAGGGCATTTATTGTCTCGGATGGAATGATCTGCCTGCATTTTCATTGATTTGCAGTTTGCGCAAGTGGGTGGGTCTTCTTTTTTAGTGCACGAGTTAAAGTCGTGGCCTTTCTCGGCACAGTGTCCACATGTGAGTTGAGCTTGGGTACACGTGTGTGTCGTATGTCCAAAACGACAACACTTGTAGCATTTGGGGACAGCCACATGCTCCTTGAAGCGGTGACTGCCCCAATTTATGAACACTCTATTTTGTTGACTTATTGTTCTCCAGTCTGTGGGGGAAAGCTCCACTACCCAGTTGGTAGAATTTCCCACTCTGGCATTTTTTTGGAATTTCGGAAAAACGAGGTCTTTTGGTTCAACGTCGGGGTGGTCCTGCTGGAGGTTTCTTCTGTATAGTTCATCCTGGAGTGTTGCTGGGGTTAGGTCCTTTTCGGTGTCATAAATTATTATACTGGGCCCCTTTCTTTTCGGGGTTGCAGCCTGTAGGCCAACCTGTAGACTAGGAGGGTAGATAGCTTTTCGTTCCTTTGCTTTCAATATTGCTATTAAGATAAAAAATTTAATTTTTGTTTTGTTTTTGTGAATCAAAACTTGCGCAATTGCAGAATTGTTGAATGAACATTCCATTCTATGAAAATAAATCTAAACTGTGACAACTAATATATTTTGATCTTATATTCTCCAAGGGGATTATGACCTCCGGAATTTCCAGCTTTCTTTCCGCTTCCACTCCGATCCAACGAACTCCAGACCAGGATTTCGAATTCGAGCGAGACAAGTGGAATGTGGGGACTATTATCAGGATCACGATCTTTACCCTCCAGACAGCTTTCCCTATCCTCCTAGTCCTCATCCCTTTGACCATCCATACCCACACCCACATTATCCACCAGAACAGCCTCCACCTGTTCTTCCCCTCCCTCCCGATTCTCATTACCCTCCTCAAACCCGCTACCCTTCCTAACCTAGTCCAGTTCCCGTCATTCGATCGTACCCGCCTGCGTTGCTCCACCGCTGCAGGCTACGATCACCGGAACTGCGACAAGGAACGTAAAAGCAACGAATTTGAAATGAGAAGCGTCAACTTCCCAGCGAATTATCCCAACAGTATAAACTGTGGCTACACAATCATTGGTGTTAGTGGCTGCATCTGTCGACTGGAAGTGACATTTATTCGTTTTGAACTCGAGTCGAGGGGCGGCTGTTTTTACGATTACTTGGGCGTAAATGGGAACAGACTTTGTGGATCCACCCGCGATGGAGAAATTAGTAAGTAAAGTATTTACATATAACAATAAATAAAGATACTAAAATATCCGGCAAGAAAGGAATATTAAAATCAATAGTGTGAACATTTATTATAATTATAATTTGCTTAATCATAATACACAGACATATATAATTATTATTATATTCTATATTACATTAATAATTCTCGTAATATGATATTAATTGTATTAGAGGATACCAAACAACTATTCACAGAAATAGAGTGGAACAGTAAATCAAAGAGTCTTATAATGGGGGATTTTAATTTCCCAGATATTGACTGGAACCTGCGGGTTGGTCACTCACACACTAGCAAGGCTTTTGTGGATTTATTGGATGACTGCTTTCTACAGCAGCATATTAGAGAGGTAACAAGAGGGAGTAATACTCTTGATCTCATTATTAGCAGCGATTCTTCATGCATTAAGAATCTGCGGATAGAGGAACCACAGGGTGGCAGTGATCACAGTGTGCTGAAGTGGGATTTACTCAAGGAGGTAACTACCATCAGAGGTAAAGGGAAGGGTTTTTGTTTTCGTAAAGGCAACTACGATGCTCTGAGGCAGTATTTAAATTCTATACAGTGGGACCAACTGATGATGTTACCAACAGCAAACTCAAAATGAGAAGCATTCAAAGAACTCATCTTGGAAGCTGCTAGGCTTTACATACCAACTAAGAAATATTGTTCAAGGTTTAGGCCTAAATGGATGTCAGATGAACTAATGAGGCATATGGCAGAGAAGAAAAATGCATGGGATACATACCAATTAACACGTGACACAGAAGTCTATGATAGATACAAGTTGATCTGTAACCAAGTCACATAGGAGATTAGGAAGGCAAAGGCAGATTACGAGAAATCTTTGGCAAGGGATGCAAAGAAAAACAGCAAAGAGTTCTTTACTTATGTAAACTCTAGAAGGAAGGGGATGAATATGTTAAGTTCACATAGTGGTTCGATTGTTGATGATTATGCTCAAATATCTGAGAAAACTGAATGAGTAATTTGCATCTACATTCACACAAGATCAGTCATAGAGCAACTAGGACTTGCATTGAAGCTACAGCACAATAAAGAAGTAGTACACTATTATATATACCTAACAATAAGAAAATAAACGACAAGCCTACTCTAATTGTAAAAGTTTCAAACCATGTGGTAAAGGAAAAATGGATGAGAAAGGCAAAGGAGATCCGACTGGCAGCAAATGATGTATTTCAGAACAACAGCAATATTCCAATCTACATAAATGACCAATTAACAACTCCCCTCAAGCAATTGTTTTGGGAAACAAAACAATTAGTTAAAACGCACAGTTACAAATTTCTATGGATAAAACACGAAAGAATTTATGTGAAGAAGAACGAATCTTCAAGAGCCATAAGAATTTTGAGTTCAAAGGATCTACAGTATATAAAATCGACCCTTATATTGTGAAAAATTGACATTTCCTGAAATATAGACCAAAGTTAAAGTTAAGTTATGCTTTTTGAGGAATAATCACAGATTTTCAATCCACCTTTAGATTTTTTTAAATAATCCAAATGTTCAAGATCTTATAATTGATAAAAATCAGTTCTTTCTAGCAGCTCTAAATATTAGATGATTAAGAAAAAATTGGTTTAACTTCTCGCAACATATAAATGCATCAAAAGAGTATGTTTCATGTATAGTTTTAACAGAGGTTAACAAAAAAAGCGAAGAAATTTCCAATTATAACATACAAGGTTATGACAAGGTCTATATGTTGAGAGAGTTGAGAAGGGGTGCAGGAATAATAATATGCTATAGAACATACTTTAAGGCAATACAGGCTTTCCACTGGACTCAGTCTTGTGAAAACCGCTGTGTCAAACTATTAGGAGAAGATCCAGAAAACGCATTCATGATTTGTGCTTTTTATAGGCCACCATCAGATTCCATAAACAACTTCCTAATAGAATTAGATAACACAATTTTGCAATGGGATGACATACAGACTGATAAGACCATACTAGTAGGAGATTTTAATATTAATCTACTAACCGATGAATCAGATAATGTGATACTCACACACTCCGCAATCTTAAGCAATTATGGATTTGAACATACCTTATTTGGAATAAGTAGGCAACAAACGATAGAGGGAGAAAGAACTGTAAGCTCTTGCTTGGATCACCTTATAACAAATATAAAGTTGAAGTATGCAAATTCGTACATATTATTAAATCCACTTTCAGATCACAGAACGTGTATACTAATAGTAGATAAGCATTCAAAACAACATCCATGTGTAGATAAAAAATTAACAGATATTACGAAGAAAAATTATTTATCAACTGGGAAACGGAAACAGAACGTAGATAACATGTTAATACAAGAGCGAGCATCTTACACAACAGATGTCTTTTCAAATAAGATAATACAAACGATAAACAATTCCTTAATGAACAACGCATGCAGTCTGCGTTGGTATTGAAGCGAGACGGGGACAATTTTTCATTACATCTACGTAATGTCAGCCTGATGGGGGCCTTCGTTGCTCTCTTAGCTATTTGGAAGAGGCCCAATTCAGATTGAAAGGCAGAAAAGTGATTATCTCTCTGCATTTAATATTCTTCTAAAAATCTTTTATGGCATTCTAGATTTACGAATGCCAGAGGCAAGTCATTGAATTAGCTGATATCCTCTTCTAAACTTGAGATCATTAATAAGCATGGTAATGAACAGACATTTTGGACTATTAATGGTGAGCCGAACATAGATGTACCTTCAATTTCATTTCTAATTGGCAAGTTAAACCAGATTGGATTAACAGCGATCACAGAGCGATTACTTTCAATTTAGGCTCTGCTAGAAGTAGATTTATCGAGCCTCATTCGTGACAACCTCGGAGTTGGCGATTAAGCACGCTGACTTGGGTAAATTTGAGATTTGTTGGCAAAATGTTTGGTGAAATGTCATTAGCTGAGTTGGAGAGGATTAATGCATTTGATTTGGTTCAACTATTGCAACATTTGATGAGTTATTTGATGATGCTTCGAGGGAGTCAATGAAATTAAAGCAAAGTAAACGTGCTCTTGTGCAGTGCTGGACCTCTGATGTTACTGAACTCCGGAAGGAGGTCAACAGGACGCGTGAGAAGTTCCAACCACAGAAATTGTGGGATAATAAAAAATCTACTGCTCGGTTGAAAATTGAGTATCAATTGATCAAAAGAAAATATACCCGTTTAATAGCTAAAAGGAAATTTGATGCGTGGAAAAACTTAGTGCAAACAGCGGGTAATGAAGATCCACGGGGTAATTTTTATTAGTTGCGTTTGCCCAAATTAAAGCCATCTGGGGATGTGATAAGTTCTGTGCGTTGTGGAGATTCTCAATCTGTACATTGGCTCTGCGGTATTAATGTTACACTTTATCACCTAGCAATTGGATCTCATCATCGTATGGATGAGTTTTGGAGCATTGTCATAGTAGTGATCGGTTAGATTGTGGCTGTGTTAGCGATATTCAAGAAGGACCATTTTCAATGGAAGCAGCACCATAATAAAGATATGGGTTGAAAGTTGATAGTGCAAAACGAGATCAGGAGGTTTTAAAGTGAAATGTGTAAGCGCACAGTCCTCTGTAGACTAACCAGACGCCCGGCAATGTCCTGTCGAAGTTCTAACTACGACGAGGAAGAAATTTCTTGAATAATTTGGGACACTTCCTCGTCGGTCTCATCTGGATTTATTGGCTTACCGCTTCCACGATAATCACGAACATTTTCCTGTTAACAGAAGAGAATCTGCAGTGGATTATCCGATCGACTCATCTGATTGATGAGTCGATCGGATTGAAATGCTTCAATCCGATCGACTCATCAATCGGATTGAAGCATTTCAATCCGATCGGATTGAAATGCTTCTTTTGGCAGAAGAACTTTGGAGAAATGGCCGGATGCTTTCGCTTGCTCATTGCCAAGGAAGCACACACACGTGGCTAAGAGTAAATGTTCATTACGCAAATGGGTGAAATTGCAGTTATGCAAGTTATATTAGTCTCAGCCAGAGATATCCGTCTTCCCAGAAAACGAGGTGACGCCAATTTGTGTAGCACATGACGTCACAAAAAAATCAGTTCATATTGTTAATGTTGTACGTGAATACTGTTGAAATGGGTTTCACAGTATTGTTCCTTGTTCCATTGTTTGTCTTCTCCATTGTAGTGGTACTGTATAAATAAACTTCGTCGGTGGCATTCGTTGATTATCATTACTGGGAGTGTTGAGAAGCATCTCTCTTTGCAGCATCCATGGAAAGTGGAGAGAAGGAGAGGTGGTTATCATTCCAATTCTCGCTCTCTCTATCCCCCATATAGGGAGTTGAAGTTGGTTTCTACTACTGTGATGGTAATCGAACCATGCATGATTTTTTCTTGATGATTACTTTTCCAGCAGAATGGAGGTGGTTGAACGCATCAGCCGATCATGTTTTTTGTGGAATTTTGCAAATTCGAAACGGCATAGGACGTATCTCGAAGACGCATTATATCGCGCAGTCATGGTTTTTCAAAAAGAAAAAAACTGCATTCACATGGATCGATGGAGTTCGTCAGCGGTGTACTTTTCTGGGTGAGCGAAGTATCGATGAATCCTGGGTTTAGTTCATTTGCGATTAACTTCTATCAGATTGGAGTGGAAATTATTGTCAAAATGTTAAAATTTTGAGGACTGGGTTCTGAGAGACAGTTAACGGGGGGGGGGGGGGGGGCGGGGAACAAGGCGTGGCTGGAACGAAACACTTCTACTATGGCTGCGTTAGTTTTGCTGTGGTGGAGATTTGTTCTGCGGTGGAGTAAAACGCGTGATGCTAGTAAATGTGGAGGTTCAGTTCAGTTTAAGGTGTTGGGAGGATGAGGCTGATGGACGGTTTGCTAATTTCGTTTAAGCTATTTGCATTGGCAAGCCGTGGTTAATCGTTCTTTAATTCAGGTTGGTAGTCCCGAGCATTATTTCATAACTTCGTGGAAATTTAGAATAATTCAGGTTTATTAGGTGATTGTTGCTCGCGTACAGGATATATTTAAAAATAATAAATAGTAGTTCGAAGATTTTATAGGGATTAGTTATGAACTACGATTAGTTATGAAGGCACGTTAGCGCTCGCGAAACAAAATGATCAGCCATTTGGGTCAGTGAAATGAGATCATCATCATCATCATTTGCTGTGGAAACTTAAATATAAAGAACTGTCATCTGGCAGCATTTATTCCTGGCATCGGCACATATTCTTGAAGGTGCCCTCCTGGATAGAGCAATTGGTAGAAATGCGATCGTGAAAATACCGTGTGGAAACACCACAGTTTGTATTCCGTTCCTGACCGCTGGATTTTTAATCGCGTTTTTCACAACGGGGTCATTTAAATGATTTTAGCGAGTTCAACATGTAGACATGTATGGTATTGTATGTTATGTAGGACGGTGAGATAGTCGCAAAATTAGCTGGAGGTATACTCGTGAATGTTGTGAAAAGCAGAGGGTGTACTGTGCATATCAGGATTATTAATCGAACAAGGCGTGGCTGGAACGAAACACTTCTACTATGGCTGCGTTAGTTTTGCTGTGGTGGAGATTTGTTCTGCGGTGGAGTAAAACGCGTGATGCTAGTAAATGTGGAGGTTCAGTTCAGTTTAAGGTGTTGGGAGGATGAGGCTGATGGACGGTTTGCTAATTTCGTTTAAGCTATTTGCATTGGCAAGCCGTGGTTAATCGTTCTTTAATTCAGGTTGGTAGTCCCGAGCATTATTTCATAACTTCGTGGAAATTTAGAATAATTCAGGTTTATTAGGTGATTGTTGCTCGCGTACAGGATATATTTAAAAATAATAAATAGTAGTTCGAAGATTTTATAGGGATTAGTTATGAACTACGATTAGTTATGAAGGCACGTTAGCGCTCGCGAAACAAAATGATCAGCCATTTGGGTCAGTGAAATGAGATCATCATCATCATCATTTGCTGTGGAAACTTAAATATAAAGAACTGTCATCTGGCAGCATTTATTCCTGGCATCGGCACATATTCTTGAAGGTGCCCTCCTGGATAGAGCAATTGGTAGAAATGCGATCGTGAAAATACCGTGTGGAAACACCACAGTTTGTATTCCGTTCCTGACCGCTGGATTTTTAATCGCGTTTTTCACAACGGGGTCATTTAAATGATTTTAGCGAGTTCAACATGTAGACATGTATGGTATTGTATGTTATGTAGGACGGTGAGATAGTCGCAAAATTAGCTGGAGGTATACTCGTGAATGTTGTGAAAAGCAGAGGGTGTACTGTGCATATCAGGATTATTAATCGAATTAACTTCGGTCGCATAAAATAAAACGAGTGTTTTTAAACCAGCACGTGTTCGGACTGTTCAGAAAGAGAGAGCGGGAATTATAGAAGCCAATTCAGAAGAACACTGCCCATGGAAGTATCTGTAGCAAAGACATGCAGCAGAAACAGTGCGTCTATGAGACAGCGAGTGGAGAGACTCTGTTAGAGATGAATCATTAATTAACCTAACTGCCCTCTTATGAACGGAATCAAGAAGTGTGAAACAGGTTTCGGGGGCACCACCCCAGATATGAGAACAATATTCCATGGCACGGCGGATTTTCGATTTATTCAGAGTGAGCAGCTGTTTGGAAGAAAAGTAACGCCGAGAGCGAAAGAGAAAACCAAGTTTTTTAGCTGCAGAGGAAGCAATATTTGTAATGTGCTTGTGCCAAGAGAGATTAGAAGTCAGGGTAATCCCCAAAAGAGATATATCATTTTGCGTAGAAATCGGAGTGTCACTAAAGATAAGCATAGGAGCAGAAGAATCCTTTTTGCGAGATATCAGACAAGACTGAGTTTTAGAAGGGTTGAAATCAACTAAGTTGCCTTTGCCACACTGGAGAATTACCTGGAAATTGGCATTTAAGGAATTGGTAGCAGATCTTCGAGAAGTTGAAGCTGATTGAGCAGGACAAGGTTTCTCAAAATGGAAAGTGGAATGCAATGTGCTATCATCGGCAAAACTATGGATAGGATTTCCAGTCAATGTAAGAAGGACATTAACACACAAGAGGAAAAGAGTGGGGGAAAGAACTGAACTTTGGGGGACACCGGCATTAGTGGAGAAGTTAGAAGATAAGTTATATTTAAGAAATGAGATCGTGAAAATACCGTGTGGAAAGACCTCAGTTTGTATTCCCTTCATGACCGCTGGATTTCCATCTTAACAAGCTTCCATCTTATGGCAAACCATAAGATGGAAGTTTCTTTAGAAGACCTTTATGCCAACACGATCGAAAGCCTTTGAGTTGTCAAGAGCAACTACTTGTGTTTTAGCGAACCTTTCCATTGAATTAGTCCATAAATGAGTAACATAAGACAGAATATAACCAGTGGATCGACACTGATGGAATCCGCACTGGCGATCGTTGATCGGATGGAAGGTTTGTACATAGTTTAAGAGTTGGTGGTTAATTTGACTTAAAAAGCTTTTGTAAGTCAAATGTTCAGGTAACCAAAATGAAAGCAAGGTTTCCACAGGAGTACTCATCCTTTAAAGTTTCATATAGTGAGGACAACGAAGCAAGAATTCTGGACACTAATAACTGGACCGAAGGAATACTGATACTGCCTTTCCACAAGAATGTAAGTACAAGGACAAAATCAACAAACCCATCCTCACCTACGAATATTGAAAACGGAAATAAATAGCAACTACAGACAACCAAGAAAATACAGGAAAATAGGATTCCAGTTCGGTAAAATAAGAATAATTTACAAGATGATTTGCTATGTTAGTATCAAAACGTGCAATGTTTTCATCCCGGTTATCACCTATGCTTCTGGAGTCTGGTACCAGAAGGCCAATACAGTAGTAAACAGATCACGCCTAGGAACTATACAGCGCTCTCTTCTCCTTCTGTCCTCGCGTGCCTGTCGCACTGTCAGCACCCATGCGCTCCAGGTCCTCACTGGATTTCTTCCACTGGACCTGGAGATTGTTCGTCATGGGTTGCTCTACCAAATAGTCAAAGGAAGAGCAGTTACCTGCGCAGGTTTCACCACTGACCCAGCAAATAATAGAAACACTGAAAATAAGAGACTTAATGAACGTCTAACAGACACCTGGCAAGAAAGATGGCAGCCATCAACTAAAGGCGCTGTCACCAAAAGATTCCTCCCGGATGCCGGAGCCTCCTACCCCCTCACACCTGTCTGGTTTTCACCAGGACTCTATGCTACCTACCTCCTCACTGGACATGGCTCCTTCCAGAAAAAACTACATGACTTCAGAATTTCAGACTCACCCCGCTGCCACTGTGGAGAGGATCAGACGTGGGAGCACCTTGCCCACAGCTGTGAAATCTACGAGGACTTCAGGAGGATCCTAATAACGAAACTACGCTTCAACTACCAAAATCAAGAGCACCTCACCCTACAGAACGAAGAAACTTACCGAGCCCTGACTCAATTTGCAATGAACCTATTTACCAGGCAGAAAGCGCTACCACCACCTTAGTATCCGAATCAATAGGTCATAACAACCATGCCTGCCAATTGTTGCTGCGCATCATTGAGCCATGGATGCTAACGCCTTGGATCAACTTGCACAAGACTTGATCAACATACCATCCGGAGTACAGAACCCAACTTGATCCCTCACATCTCAAGTAGTCAATCGATCTCCCCACTTGGTTGGGACAATACTAGCAGTGCAATCAAAGACAGGGTCCACACATACCTTGACAAATTCCTCATCATTGATTCCTGGACCAACTTCTATCAGACGTGACACATCTCATCAAGAAGAGACCTACCATCGATCCGTGGACTTGACCATCAATCTTGGACTCCCGGTTTTGACCACCCCCACTATTCGTTATCATGGACTACTGGACCAGCCTTCAGTCTGGATGCGACACAGACTCACCAAATGGAGTCCCCATGACGACACCTGAACTAGACCTTCCTGAACATGACCCATCCGCCATAGCAGCACTCACACTGCTGGATTTCCAGCAAGTTGTCGGCTCCAACTGACTGGCCGTGCTAGCTGTACCTACCCTGAACTTGCGAGGTATCTCTCTCTCTCATTTTTTTTTTTTTCGGCTTCTTTCTTCTGTTTCCTACCATCCGTCCTTTTACTCCCCCACCCCATTTTTCTCTTTCCGAATGATTTTTTTTTTTTTTTTTTTGTGTGGGGAGGTGGTTTTCGTCCACCCGCTACCAGGCGCCTCCGTAGCCAGGTGGGCAGGAGCGGCAGTGCGTAGCACACGCTTCTTGATTAGACTGGGGTTCGAGCCTGTGACCACCAAATATGGAGGATGCGGAAAGGTCAGGGAATGACCACCGCATATCCCCGAAGCAATATGGCCTTAGTTGCTAATGCTCCTAAAAAACAAACACCCGCTACCCCACTCTTCTCTCTGGCGAGGCACTGGGCATGCCACACTGTCATCAGGGGCCATCTTCCCTGTCGGCCCCTTTCTTCTGTTTCCTACCCTCCAGCCTTCTGCCTTCCTCCCTTACTTTTCTCTTGCACGTTTTTTTTATATATATATATATATATACGTTTTTTTTTTTTTTTTTTGGTTTTGTAGTTGTTGGCGCATCGGCTTCTGTGGCCATAGTGCACCTCCCAAGGTTTTTGCAGTACTTTGATCCAGGCATATATTTGTGTGTGTGTGTGTGTGTGTGTGTGTGTGTGTCCCTACACAGTATCCCTATCAATATCAATATATATATATATATATATATATATATATATATGCCCCACAGGTCTAAATTTATAAACATCAAAATTACTGCCCGACGTATTTGGCTCTAGAACAAGTTATCAGCGAACAACCCTACGCTCTGTTAAAATTACAAAAAGTATTTTTTTCAAAGTATTCAAAGTATTTTATTATTTATTGGCGGGTTAAAATTACAACCTCTGCTCAAGAAACAGCGATCATCTCATTCTCAAATCTGGTCCTTGCCACTGAAATCCCAGGAAAGTAAGGTGGCAGGACCCGCCAGAGTACTCTAGCTACAGTGGTACACCCGGTCAGCCTCCCCGGTCTATTAGCCGCCGAGCCCCACTAGGGGCTCGGCGGCTAATAGACCGGAAGAACAAAGGGCACAACACAATATACAGCACATGACCCCCACACACTTGAAATCTCTGGCCCCGATACAATGTACACCCGCGGAGTTGGGAGATATCCCAGGAGCCGTTAGACACTAACATACCATGCACCTAGGTAAGGCGGCTGCCAGAACGTTCGTTCAAATCCGCCTCATTTCGTTGTAAATTATATGCAGACTCTGCAAAACAGTTATACATATATATATATATAAATATATAAATATATATATAACCCTCTGGAGGCCCAGCCCAGAGTAAAAAAAAAAACCACCAACTCCATATTCGCTCAAAGCATCCAGAACCAATCAGGCATATGTATCAACGATCTATACAGAGATCATCTAAGTTGAAAAACTGCTTTCGAGAACTGTTGAAAAGCATCAAATTTATGCTGCCGACAAAAAAGTAAAACTTCCTGTCCACGGATCCAATCAAGGATCCAATAACTGCACAAAGTGCCGTCCTGTAGGTCTCATAGATAGAAGAACAATCATAGAAAATGAGATAGCAGTCCTCATTAGCGCCACACAGACACCTATCAGTATCAATCAGTCCAAGTGCACAGAACTTCCCATTCAGAGATCCATGGCCCGTCACCAAGAACTGTGCTTCCAAGCCAGGAGTAAACCAACTCGTCAGATGTCTATTAACCAAGAACGTAACGTCAGGGACAAACTGTCGTGTAACTCTTCCTGCAGTTCCAGTGTCCCATCCTCTTGCCATTTGTTTATGATTTCATTAAGACACCGCTTTCTTACGTAAAAGACACGTCTGTCGAAACGCACTGATCGATGTGTGTGCAGGAAATGGCATGTAATTCAATTGTTTTTAAACGCAGAACTTGTCAATGAATAAGGCAGTGGACAGCCATGGTTTTCGGTTTATCTGGGTACTCGGCCCGTAATTTTCTAATCAATTTTGACAGAAATCCTCGATTTTCACCTGTCATTGATTTAGCACCGTCGGTTGTTACAGACACAAGTCTGTGAAGTGGAAGCTTACACTTTTCTAAAATGCTCCAGACAGCGGCAAGAATATCTTCGCCAGTCGTAGTTCCAAGAAGATGGATAACTTCCAACAATTCTTCGGTGATCCTCGCGTTATTATCGCAACCACGAAAAAATACAGCAACATCTCGTATATCTGTACTTTCATGAATCGCAATTGAAAAGAAGAACACTTCTGTGGATATATCCTGTACTTGTGAACCGATGTTATCTGCCATTTCGCTAATTCTTTCTTTCTTCCACTGTGTTTCTTGGTAATGAAATATCGCGAAATGACTGCACTTTTTCAGGACTGACAATTTCAGTTGCTTTTATCATACATTCTTTAATTAACGAACCATCTGTGAATGTTTTGCTAACAAATAGCTTATTTCGTAACTTGCTACACTGATTCATTAGTTTCATGAATTTCGTAAATACTTGTTGTTGACTGTGAAGTGTGTTCTTCATTGTTTTTAATTTTTCTTCTCTTATTTTTCCTTCGAAGCCCGAATATTGTTCCTTATGATTAGAGTTTTAATTCCGCTTAATGTTGTATTCTTTAGCAACACTAATATTTTCCTTACAAATTAATTATCAATTTTTCTTTTCTTGACTGGTGTTCAAAGCGACATTTTCTATATAAATTCTATAGTTGAAATTAAGATTATTAAAACGATTACTTAGGTATTTGTTAAATTATAGATAGCAAACACGACAGATCTCGACAAAGAAACTAGTACGAATGAAGTATCTTTTCGATAAAAAACGCTGCATTTGCAATATTAGTTTAAATGTAAAAGATATTTAGATTAAGATTTCTCCATTTAAAAAATGTAACTCTTTTATTTTTAAAGAAATAAACTAAAAAGTTACGATGTTATTTAAAGATGATAATTTCAATTTTCATTCATTTGAAATTACTATTTATATTTCTAATCAAGGCTCCATCGATCCAGTCTTTTTTTTTAAATTTATATCAATTAAAATGATTAATTTTATATTTATTATAGACGTTTTTTAATCCTTATATTCTAGAATTATAAATAGGTACTTATTTACTTTAACATTTTATTTGTGGGCATTGCGGGTCACAAAAATTTTGTGGCGGGCCGCCAGTTTGACACCCATGCTGTAAGATGATCAGTTTCCAACGTCTGAGCCCACATAGTCGAAATCTTTCCTCATATGAACACCTTTTTACCGATCTAACGGGCAAGTTGCCCCTGTTTGGACTTTTTTAAGACGCTCAATGTCTTTTCTTCAGATGTGTTCAGTGCAGTCTTACGATTGCATTGCACAGTGAGACCGTGACTTTCCAATCTCTACATTCAAATGTACAATAATTATAAAGAGGACACCATGAGTTTGCTTTCTTTGCAGCCTGTATACACTGCTCGGAAAACTTCATATCTGCCCGTATCGTGACTCCCAAATCCCTTCCTTCCTACACTGCTTTTAATTCAACTTCACCAAGTGTATAAATTATTTTGGGGTTGCTGTTCCCAAGTGTAGGACCTTGCATTGTTCTGTATTAAAACATTCCTCAGAATTCCTTTTTTTTTTTCTTTTTTTTTTTTTTTTGGTAGTTATTGGCGCATCGACTTCTGTGGCCATAATGCACCTCCCAAGGTTTTTGCAGTACTTTGATCCAAGCCCGAGGCGGGATTCGAACCCGCGACCTTTGGGTTGCCAGGCAGGCACTTTACCCACCCGGTTAGCCCGGTCGGCTCAGAATTCCTGAGTCGACATCTAACACAACAGAATCATTTCCGACGACTTTTAATTTTTTTTCAGGTCAGATTGGCTGCAGTCATTGCATATTAATTGCTAACACTGAATCCAATGGGTAATGGGGTCAGAGCCGGTCCCACAGATGGTGCAGACCCTACAATTTTCACAGAAGGTAGTATTTGCCATATTGAATTGAATTAACAGATTGGGGGAAATATATACTCGTACTATATATGTTATTGCCAATGTTATTACTATTTATGACTGTTTTTGTTACTCTATCGTTCGTTATTTTCTTAGGAAAATCCCAGAAGAGACAGAGGCAGGTCAATAGGGCTTAGCGTTTTGAGTGAAAGATATTTTTATTATTATTTTAGGGTTGCCCGGAAAATTGATTACTTTAACCCGTATATGTATGAGTAAATTGCTTGTATTCTTTGGTCGATTTCCTGTTTTGCTGGACGAAAAAAACCTTTATATCTACGCCTCAGACCGACTAACTCAGCCACGGAGTGAAAGAAAAGCCCATTAAAGTTGCTCGCATTGAGTGAATGATATATCAGATACTGCAAGGTCACTTAACAACATCATTATCACCACCAGCTGTGGTTTTGCAAACGATTGGCACTGTGACCAGACGGTCGCCTTAGTTGTCCCGCAGAGAAGTCCACAGGGGTATAATCTGGAGGGGAGGCTGAGCGGCTACGCAAAAGTGTAATGCAGGGTCAAAAGGTCAAGTGTCCGTTGGACGCGTGTATAAGTTGAACTACAAGATAATGACTGAATGCGCTTGTATAAAGAAGCAGAATGAACATGCAGAAATTCATTTAATACTTATCTGTGGTCTGCTGAAATAGTAAAGCACATGCATCTGGCAATCCAAGGGCCTATCTTTATCTGGTAGCACTAATAGGAACTTAATACTTTAATTAAGAAGCACACACACATCAAGAAACGTTTACGGGGAACATCACACAAATAGCCGGACACAAGCCAATATTGTTCTTGATTTATTGGCGAGAAACGTATTCTGGTTAATGTTAAGAAGTCCGATTTACATTCTAGCTTTTTAGAATGCTAAAATAAAGCCCTTTCTAAAAAGGCCTGCCACCTTGGTTTAGATACCATTCCGAATTTAAAATTATAAACGATCATTTCAGTATTAAAAGGAAATAATGACCCGTGTTAAACAAAACAGTGTACACCTACACAATATTCTTCTCACAAAAGTCAGTGACACAGCAAAAACAATGAACTGTGAATAAGATCAGAACCTTGAAAGTAAGGATTCCTCAATTGTTAATAAAAATATCTTTAGGAGTAAAAATATTAGCCTTTATTTAAAAAAAAAAGGTAGTTATAACTGTTTCAATCGTACTCAGTGTGACCAATTTCGTGTAACCCATCAAGTGTCCTGCAGATGCTGCCCTTATAATGTAATGCCCTGGTTTTTCCTTAGACTGTGGTTGTGGTGTATTCACTTACATTTGGTATTTTTCGTTTACATAAGTTAAATTTAAAAATAAACAGAAATTTTTGGTAAAATAAAACAATAATGGGGAAAAGTTTAGTTTAGTATAATTTACCTGTAATTACAGCTAGTCAAAATCCATGAGGAAACAATCAGAAAGCTCTTTTACATAATTAAGAAAAAATTTACTTTCAGAATATGCTGAAAGTTACACAGGAAACATACATATAGCACAGATACATCAATATTTACAGAGTTAATAATTAATACAAATTTATAGATAATGACTGAATGCGCTTGTATAAAGAAGCAGAATGAACATGCAGAAATTCATTTAATATTTATCTGTGGTCTGCTGAAGTAGTAAAGCACATGCATCTGACAATCCAAGGGCCTATCTTTATCTGGTAGCACTAATAGGAACTTAATACTTTAATTACCAACTCTATAAAAAACATCGGGAACGCTTCCTACGCATTCGGAGGAAGGCGCAGAACGACTGGATTGCACACAGAATGAAACTTGGGAAAAGAATCTTCACCAACAAGAACCAACAGTCCCCCATGACCACTGACATCTTCCTCGCATGGGCTAATTCGCTCGCAACTAAGCCCCTATCTGCTCCAAACCCCTTTATTCAGGTTAATCCACCAGCTAACCAGACATCACTGGATAAAATAGCCATCACAAAGGAACGCCTTACTGAGGTCATCAACAGTCTTCCCAACAAGTCTACCACGGGCCCAGATGGATTTCCTATTTTCATGATTAAAATATGCAGTGTATATATCATTGACCTCTTGCTTGATGCATTCAATTCCGTCCTCGTAACAGGAGTTTACCCTGCTATCTGGAACACATATTATGTTTCTCCCGTTCAAAAAAAGTCTAACCCAAAATCGCCTAATGACTACAGACCAATTTCCGTAGGATGCACTTTGCTCAAAATCTTGGAAAAAGCCATACTGCCTGCTCTCATCCATCACATGTTCAGCCACAAACCTCCATACCTCCATAGTGTTCTACCTGAACGTTCCACGATCACCGACCTCTTGGACACACTGTTCAGAATTGAAAGTACCTTAAGCAACAAAGAGCAACTGGATATTGTGTTCCTCGACATTAAGGCGGCCTTTGACAATCTGTCCACCCATGCATTAGGTACCATACTGTGCAATTACTTCAAAATCTCTGGCAACATCCTAGTTCTCCTTAGGAAACTCCTTCAGTCCAGGACCCTATGGATCAGAAATCAAAACCATAATCACCACATTCTCTGCTCCAGAGGGCTCCCACAAGGGGGCGTTCTCTCTGCCGCCCTCTTCGCCGCATCTTTAGAACCCTTCCTATCAAACCGTACTAATTTTACCACCTACGCAGATGATATTAAGTTCTTCATCATCACAAAATGCCACCAGTCTCTCCAGTCTATTACTGTGAGCTACAACCGACAGCTACATGAACTGGAAAACTACCTTCATGCGACTGGGCTCTCCATTAATAAAGAGAAAACTGCACAACTCTCTATCACCAAGAAGAAAAATACCAACGATGTGAACATCATTATAGCGAACTCTCCAGTTAAAAAAGTCACCCAACATAAAGATTTGGGTATCATCTGGGACAAAGACCTCACCTTCTTGCCTCACTTTAATGCCACTCGAACGAAAACATATTCGGCTTTGTGGGCAGTAAAAGAAGAGATCTCCAACTTCCATAACCCGGACCTTATCATCAAATACATTCTCCGTTGCATTTTCCCAATTCCATTATATGCCCCGACGATATGGTCCTCAGCACCCTCATCATACCAAGCCAGGTTCCTCTCCCTGGAATTTTGGATCTTGAAATGGCTAAATAGGGTTGCCGGGCTAACACCTACAATCTCAAAATCTGTTCTGGTCACCAATCTTAATACGCTTCCTTGGAGGTATCTCATCATCTCTAGGAACCTTCTTACCCTCTCTCTGCTTCTATCCGGAAAAATGAAGTCACCCGATATTCGGGATATCATCGCCAGACCGTCCGACAGGAGAAGATGCCAGTCCAGCACCTCCCCATACAGATCGAAGCTGCGTAGCATGTCCTCCCTGGACAACATGTTTCCACATAACTCCTTCCAGATATTCAATAGATTAGCCATAGACGTTGAGAAACTTTGCAAGGACAGAACATACAGAGCTTCCATTCTTGCAGACATGTATTCCTTAGTCATGTTCTAGGTGGACTCTATGTGATGCCGCACTATCCACGCTCCGATGTATCCGTATGCACTTTTATCTGTTATAACTTTATGTTTTTGTTGTAAGTTTATGTTTTTGTATCTTTACCAGCGGCTGTTTAAGGCCGTATATTGTATCTGGCTCTGTATACAATGTATTTGTCTGTATTTTATGTTTTATGTAACTCATGTCCTCTAGCTGCATAGCTGTAAAGGGACATTTCTTCGGAAATAAATTTATATTAATAATAATAATAATAATAATAATAATAATAATAATTAAGAAGCACACACACATCAAGAAACGTTTACAGGGCACATCATACAAACAGCCGGACACAAGTCAATATTGTTCTTGGTTTATTGGCGAGAAACGTATTCTGGTTAATTAAGAAGTCCGATATACATTCTAGCTTTTTAGAATGCTAAAATAAAGCCCTTTCTAAAAAGGCCTGCCACCTTGGTTTAGATACCATTCCGAATTTAAAATTATAAACGATCATTTCAGTATTAAAAGGAAATAATGACCCGTGTTAAACAAAACAGTGTGCACCTACACCATAGTTTTCTCACAAAAGTCACAAAAAACACAGCAAAAACAATGAACTGTGAATAATATCAGAACCTTGAAAGTAAGGATTCCTCAATTGTTAATAAAAATATCTTTAGGAGTAAAAATATTAGCCTTTATTTCCCTTTATTAAAAAAATGAAGTTATAATTGTTCCAATCATACTCTGTGTAACCAATTTAGTATAACCCATCAAGTGTCCTGCAGATGCTGCCCTAGTTTTTTCCTAGACTGTGGTTGTGGTGTATTAATTTACATTTGGTATTTTTCGTTTACATAAGTTAAATTTAAAAAGAAACAGAAATTTTAGGTAAAATAAAACAATAATGGGGAATAGTTTAGTATAGTATAAGTTACCTGTAGATTAAAGCTAGTCAAAATCCATGAGGAAACAATCAGAAAGCTCTTTTACATAATTAAGAAAAAATTTACTTTCAGAATATGCTGAAGGTTACACGGGTAACATACATATAGCAGAGATACATAAATATTTACAGAGTTTTACTTTAAACATTTACTTTAATAGGACATTCCTCTAAAGGCATGCTACATTCTGAAAGTTTCATCCAGGTGGAATTTGAGGGATCAAGGCGGCTATTCATTGTGACAGTGTCTTCCAGATGAGGAGAATTAGCACCTGATAAGAGCAACATGTGACACCTGAAATATCGTACAGTCTTTCTCTTAGCAGGATCAGT
This sequence comes from Mastigoproctus giganteus, assembly GCF_048544385.1. NCBI lineage: Eukaryota > Metazoa > Arthropoda > Arachnida > Uropygi > Thelyphonidae > Mastigoproctus > Mastigoproctus giganteus. The sequence continues at coordinate 14,409,995 of NC_143577.1, forward strand.
TTCTCTAACAATCTGTAGGTCTGATCGCCTGATAAATGAGTTAATAAAGAGAGCCAAGTTATATGGATTCACTGACTTGTTAAAGTAGTGTCTAAATAACAGCATCAGATCATGGTTACGCCCCTCATTGGTCTTGCCAAAATGGTGCCACATCAGATATTCCTGAGTCGAAAAGTTCATCGCAGAATTTCTTAAGTACATCGTATTTAACTTCTGGTAACCCCATTCTGTCCAACCAGATGTGATTTAAGACCTTGTTAAATATCGGAAATTCTAAAGAAAAGAAAGGAGAGAAATGTTCAACAAAATATATTCTCATTTCCTAAAAATTATTCTTAATATTTAAAGTAAAGTTATTTTAAATACCTCAAAGCAAAAGATAAAAAAAAAAATAAGTAACAAAATGATATGAATAAAGAAAAGCATAATACCATTTATCAAATGTACTGTATAATAATAATGTAAATCTAACTCATTTCATGTGATAGCTGCATCGAAAAATAAATCTTTTTTTCTATAAAGATTTCTACCATAACACTCGGCAGCTAACTGGCATCGGACATTTTGACAAGCACCTAAAAAGGTATAAATTTCAAATTATTTCTTGTTCAAAGAAAAAAAAAATTGGAACAATGATGTAGAAATTACTAAGCACCATAGTGACACGTGGTTCCTGGGTTTTGTTGCACCCTGTTCTCCACAACCAAAATCTCAATAGTGTGAGGATAGGTGAAGTGCTTGGAATAATTCAGTCAATGGGGAACATCACAAAGCAGTCATGTAACCTTACTAGGGGCGCAAATTGAAAAACAAAAGTTGCTGTTTGTACTCCAGCACAATGAGTAAGTCAGAGGACTTCAGAATTAATTATTCTGACAATAAATACACTCATTAACTGTATTTAGAAGTCATTAACCACTCAGACCACATTTGCGATTGCACCTGTCGCATTACAAGCAGACAATCTCTTCGACAGGCAGAAATAAGTCAGTAAACTGTTGACAATGATGATGAAACGCCTTAACAGAGTACTGAACAACGTTCAAGTGAGTGTGAATACACGCAATAAAGGATTATAAATAAAAATAAATTTCGCTTTATACTCTGTACAGCCACTGCAGCCAGAGGAGTGTAACTTCGCTGTAACAATTTAATTACAAAAGATAAACAAGCACAACAGTTATGCGTTGTGCATTTTCAGGCACATTAACATATACATAAGGCACCAATCTACCTGTCCATCTTCACTTAACGAAAACTCTCAGTGAATGAATTTAATAAAAAAATTTTATTTGACCCTCTTAGAAAGATTTGTTGAGCCATCCCAAATTTCACTAAAATTGAATCAATAGAAATTGCTGGAACGAGTACAGAGGAGGGGAACAAAGGGAGTGCGCTTATGAAGAAAGGCTTAAGTTTGGCAAATTGCAGCGGTGTCTGGAGACTAGGCACCTGCGAGGCAATCTGATTGAGATGTCTCTATGACTGGATTGAGCAGGCTCAATGCTGATGGATTCTTCCTCTTGTTCAAATCACAAATCTGAGGGGGCATAAATTGAAATTGAGGAAAGACAGGTGTCGAAACGATGTAGGGAAATTATTCTTTAGCCAACGGATAGTTGAAACAAACTTCCATCTGTCGTTGTGGAAGTTGATATCTTAAATAAATTCAAGGCAGAAGCAGACAAACATTTGGAATAAATGGATGGGTGAAATGGGAAGGCGTTTTTGTTTTTTTTTTTTTTTTTTGGCTGATGCTGCATAAGCTTGCTTTCTTGCATTATATGCCTCTACTAATGCTAATTGCAGCAATTATTATTACTTTTCCTACATATCACAGTCTATTTATATTTCATATATTGTGGATGAAGCACTGGATATTATGTTTGTTGCTGTGTGCCAATTCCTTCATGTGCTTGCAAGAATAAATGGAAAATATGGTGGGTACGCAGAAATGTTCTTGGTCCACACTACAGTAATAGCTTTTCTTTTTTTTTTTTTTCATTTTCAGAAAGAATAAAACAATTTCCTGATACATAAGAATTTGATTCTAAAAATAGCAGTAGGTAGTTATAAAAACGATAATGGATATAGGTAATTTTTAATTATTATTATCAAGTAATATATATTGTATTGCGTTAAAAATAATAACACGAGTATATTTTGTGATTATTTTTATATATTTGAAATAATTTGTGAATTATTCCTTTTGTGAAAAGTTTAAATAAAAATACATATAGTATTTTATCGAAACTTATCCGAACAGAGAAATAGCGTTGCGAATTATTCTTACCCTGCCTATAATAGTAGCGTGAAAGGCCCTCGAATAAACTCAAATTGATTGAAAATCACCTGAGATCAACGACTGGACAAGAACGACTAACCAATACATGGATTATATCCATTGAAACTCACGTTGCACGAAACATAACACAGAGTAATAATTGGATCTATAGCATTAAGTAATACTGTGTATGTATTTTTATTTAATTCACCTTTTCACAAGCGTAATAATTCACAAATTATTACAAATAATCACAAAATATACTCGTATTATTATTTTCATGCAATACAAAATATATTACCTGAGAAGAGTAATTAAAAATTAATAATAACAACCTATTTCCATTATCGTTTTCATAACTGTTTACTTTTATTTTTGTAATCAAATTCTTATGTTCAGGAATTTGTTTTTTTATTCTTTCTAAAAGCGAAAACAAAAAAATTACTGCACGTACGTAGTACATTGGCAGTACAGTAAACTTATGTAGTCAGTGTCGCGCATGCTCAGTCAAGTCGGAATTGCTCGTCAGAATACGATTCACGCCAGCTTGGAGCTAGCGGTGACTTTTTTCGTGCGCATGAGAACATGTAAATTTATTAATTTATTTATAAATTTATTAAAATACATGTTCGTCGAACATTTCATTTTTGATTCAATCAATTTAGCGAGCACGGTTGCGAGTGCTGCACAAGCATGGGGAAAATTCCCCGACATACGTATATTCCGCAGAACGCAACTCTTACGTAAGTCGGGGAGTCCCTGAATCATTGACAAAACTGCACGACCTGCTCTAGCAGCGCCTCTGAACTGCTCAGAGAACTTCAGATCTTTTTCATTCTCCACCTTCCTGAGTGGAGTACCACACAGTTGGTACGTTTCTCTTGGATTACTGCTACTCATATGCAGAACTTTGCATTTATTACTATTAAACTTCAGTTGCCACTGCTTAACTTTTCTAGACCCAGTTGGAGTAGCATACTGTCTTTACTGTCATTTACAACGAGGCCGACCCTCGTGTCGTCTGCAAACTTGGACATTAAGCTTGATATACCATCATCAATATCATTTATAAATACAGAAAAGCAATAATGGACCCAACACTGAACCCTGAGGGAGTCCACTAATAACATTAGTCCACGATGAGCAGTGTCCATCGATTACCATTCTCCTTAACCATCCTTTTATCCATAGCAGCAATTTGCCTCCAATGCAAAACTGCTCCAATTTGTGCAGCAGTCTTCCGTGTGCAACAGTATCAAAAAAGCTTTCCTGAAATCCAAGTTTATGATATCAAAATTATATTTTGCATCCAGTTCCTTTGTGACCACATCATAGAATGCAATGAAATTAGTCAGACAAGACTTCCCCTTAACAAACCGGTGCTGTGCCTGAACTATTACTGTCGTCTTGTCTACATGATCTTGCAGAGCTTCTTTAATTAACAGCGATTCCATTATTTTCCCCGGAACAAAAGTTAAACTAACAGGTCTGTAATTACTCGTGTCCTCCTTTGTTCCCCCTTCTCAATTCGGGATACATTTGAACAACTCCAATCGGTGGAGATCTCCCCCTGAGTCCAACGATGCTCTCATAATTATGGCTAAGGGTTTGCTTAGTTGCTTTGCCGCCTCCTTTAATATAACTGGATAGATCCCATCCCCCCAAGGGGCCTTTTTCATGTTTAGGTTCAACAACTTCTTCTGCACTAAGCTGTATATTGTAACCAAATCATTTATCTCCGTGGAGGATAGAGGTTTACTAACCTCTGTCCTCCCCTTCCTCAGAGAATTCCTCATGTGTGAATGTAGATGCAAAACTGAAACTCCTTCCAATTATAAAATTTTTCTGCATGCTTTCAGAAACGTTTGAAACATTTCATAGGGAAATTTGTATAAATCAACAAATTCCCCTGGAAGGATTCCACATGCAAATAGAGAAAAACAATTTAGTATATACTCGCACTCCCTCTCTCTCTACATATCTCTCTCTTGCTCGACATCTCTCTCTCTCACTGTGCATCAGGAGCATTTTATTTCCAACATCTGTAAAGCCTGTACATCATCACCTCTGCGCATACTTCTCAATGCAAAGCCTGCCAAAATAAAGTGTTCTGCGGTCTACTTTATTATTAGTCTAAGCCAGTAATTAATAACCGAAAAAACATAATAATATTAAAAATTATAATGATACAAAAGTGGTGTAAGTTACACACGTGCAAATATATTTTATTTTACTTTCCTTTATTATTAATTATCATTCTTCACGGAACATCTGTTAACATCTCGCGAACACAGTTTTGGAAATGCTGCCTTATGCAATGGGACAGTCACCTCCCTCCTTGTCACTGCTGGCAAAGTTCCTGTACAATCAGTGAGAAAATCCCATGCGTTGTCCTCGCAGCCTGTCTGTTTTGCTCAGAGAACTTCATGTCTGACTGCACAATTATCCCAGGTCTTTTTTATTCTGCACTACCCTGAAAGTGGTACTAGACAGTCGATATGTTATTCTGTTGGGATACTGCTGCACATATGCAGTACCTTGCATTTATCAATGTTAAACCCCAACTGCCACTTCTCAGCCCCTCTGTCATTAACCACTGCAACATTTGTACCATCTGCAACCTCAGACAATAAGCTTAATCATTAATAAATACTATAAACGGTATTTATTAATGTTCTGTCCTTTTCCTTCTCACCTCCTTCTAGCAGTTAATTCACATTTCATTAGCAGAGATATTTCAGGTTTAATAACTGCGTACTCCATACATTAACTTGGTTTTAATCATTTTATTCAAATAATCTCTTGTACTCATTCTCCAACTCTTTTAAATCACTTAGCAACAAAGTATCCATGCATTGTATAGAATGCCTGGAACAGTTAGAAATAAACTTTTCTCTTTCATCCTGTGATACCATTATTAAATGAAACAAAGTTGTGATTTTTATATAAAAGCCTTCTTAAAGAGGAAATACTACTCCTCGCATCTGAGTCTTAAAATTAAATATATACCTCTTAAAAGTATTAAATATAATATAAAAAAGGTTTATAACACGAAAATTTTGGGGACTTTCCATCCGCTTTATGTTTATTGAATGCCTTTCCCAATAGTGCGTTCCTAACATAGAACTTTTTCTTTTTAAATATTTTTATATTTACATTGTATATAAATCTTGTGCCTTACTGTATTTTTGTATACAAATATTACAATAAATTTTTACATCCGCAATATCACTATTTTATTTCTCAATTTTTTTACATAACTACAGTTCTATTTTCACCTCTAAAATGGTCCTCTGAATTTTGAAGACAGACTTTTTCCCGTAGTGTACTGTTTCCTTAATTGCACCCATATTTTTTTTTTTTTTTATGAAAACTCCAAACACGAGAGGGATTAGAACCTACATTACTTTAGTACCGTGCTTGGGTTGGAGGTTGAGAACACGAAAGAAGATATTTGTTGACATTGGACTTGAACTCCTGAAGACTGAAATTTTCAGGAAATACGTGTGAAGGAAGGTTATTCCAGAAAACGAGATTTGAATGAATAAATGAGGAAGATGAAAATTGGGTTCTGTGAGTTTGGAGTTGGACAGTAAATTGATATTGGCTGGTGGCGGCACGTGTTCGGACTGTTTTGGGGCCGAACACGTGCCCCAAAACAGTCCGAATGTTTTGGGGCACGTGAAGTGTTTTTAAATTTCGCTCCCAATATTTTGTGACGTAACGCAACTCAAATGAACTGTCTCGTCTTCGCTATTAACTGTTCAACCGCACCCTAAAACCGAAAGTAAAGTAAGACAATATATAGCTTTCAGTTCAACCAGAATTACCCGGCGATCCTAAAATTTATTTTAGGCTATCCTGCAAAATTTGAATATTTCTGTAGCATTAAAAGAGGCAAAGAGAAAAAAATCTTACTGTCAGGTATGAATTATGTGCAATTAAAAATTGCACTAGTTTCCAAGAAAAATCTATCCCTTTTATCAAATATTCAACTTCAATTTTTTTTGATTCCAACTTCCTCATAATGCCGCTTCACTGAATACGGATTTATCACTTCAAGAATCAACTGCACTTCTTCTAGTGCACCTAAAGAGTAAAAATAAAACATATAAACATGATTATTTGTTTTTTTAAATAATATTTTTGCAATGTTGCAACCTTTACAATTAATGTTGCAT